>NC_057801.1:723470329-723479233 GCF_018294505.1 Triticum aestivum
CGTGCCCTGGCCGCGCCGCCAGGCCCCGCGGTCGTCTCCGTCGGCGTCGTCCCGCGCGCCCTGCCAGGCTCGTCACCGCCGCCGCTCGTCGCTGGGAACGGACCCGCCGCACCAGATCCGCCCGGATCCGGCCTCCTCCGCGCCCCTTCGCCTAGTCCCGCCGTCCTCCGTCGCCGTTGACCGCCGGCACCGTCGGCCTCGTCCCCGTTCGGGAGAGGAGACGACCGAGCGCCTCCCCTGCGTGGGCCTCCCCCGCGGCCCAGCTAGCGCCGCGGCCTCGCCCGCAACCCGGCCCACCTCGTTCTCCACTTCTGGGCTCAGCCCATGGTGAGCACCCTCTAAGACCCGCCCGTGCGTGATTTAGTTATCCAGCGCTCACTTCGTTTTTTCCTGAAAAATGACTAAGTCCCCAGATTTCAGTAATAATCATGCCATGTTCATCGCATCATATCTGTGCATCCGTAGCTCCGTTTTGTGCGTGTAATATGTCAAATAGTTCACCTCAACGAGTACATCATTTCATTCCATTGCATCATATTCATTTGAGCTCATCTTGATGCCTGAATCATCGTTGCAAGAGTGCTTCGTAATGTTTTCTGCTGTCTGTTATCAGAACGAGCTCTTTTGTCATTTTTGCCATGATTGATGTGTGCATCCTATGAGGTTGATGTCTATATGTGTTTTGATATATGCCATGTCTACTTTACAAAGGTGCTTACCATGTATTTTTTGATCAATGTGGTGACTAGCACAAGCATGCAAACTAGGCATCGTGATGTTGCTGATTTTAGTCCCTGTTCTGCTGTTATTTTGATGCCATGTAAACATGTTGCTACAGAGAGATCCATGCATATTTTGAGATACTTCAATAAGGATGTTTTGAACATGTGGTTATTGTATATCCATTCATGCATTTGTTTGTAATTATGGAGTAGTCTAGCATGTCATTTTTGTGCTCTACTTTTGCTTCAAAATGTTTCCTGGCAGATTATTTACATGTTATTCAATTTGGCCAAGGTTGTTGTAGTTGATCCTTGCATGCTATAGACTTGTTCTTGCCTTGGATTGTTACATAAACATGTCTTCTTGATGATGCTATGCTTATCTTGTCATGCAATGACTTGTGGTGAGTGAATCGAGCTTGTTAAGTAGGGTACATGCTGTTGCTGTTTTACTAGGCTGAATCTGTTATTTCGTGATGTTATATAAACATGTTGCTACTAATCATTCTATGCATAATCTGGAGATGCCCACTAAACATGTTTTGTTCTACATGTCATGCTATATCCATCCATGCACCTGGTAGCATTTATAGCCTGCTGTAGCTTGTTCATATCTTGCTCCAAAGTTGCTTGATAGTGTTGTTGTCAGCCTGTTAACTTTAAGTTCAGTTGTTACCATGATTGTTGCTAGTGATCCATGCACCCTATGGACTTGCTATTTCCATGCTTAGCTTCACAAACATGTCTTCTTACTGTTGGGTGCCTTGCCATGCCATTTATTGCTCTGTGGTGAGTGGTACAAGCTCATCTACATGCCTTCATAATTCTATTTCTGCCATGTTTGAATCTGTATAATAACTTGCTATGTTTACATGGGTGCCATCATATTTTTTGATCCTTTTTGGCCTATGGTCAGTAAGGGACTTTTGATCTATGCAATTAGTAGATTCATTCCATGCCTTTGTTTGCCATGATAAGTTCCTGTAACATGTTGTTTGATAGCTCTAAACATTGCATCATGATGTTATTTTGTGCAAAGTCTGAAATTGTTATTACTTGCAATCTTACCATGTGTGTTTGAGCATGTTCTAGTGATTTCTGGAGTTAGCTCAGTGTTTATGTTTTGTAATGTTTTACCTGTACATCATGTCCATGCCTTTTGTTATCATGTTGGGGTGCTGTAGCATGTTGTTTTTATGCTTGCAATATGCCTAGTTGCTGTTTTGGACAGCTTGTCCTTAAACTTGTTTCATGTGTGTGTGTTGAACCGTTGCTCCGTTTTGAGTGTGCTCTATATGAAACTTGCTTAGAATTGCATGTAGATTCATATTATCATGTTGCATCCTTGTTTTGGTGTGTTTGCTTGATGTTTGGGTGCATTTTGCATCAATGCCATGTTTAACTTGTTTTGCTCATATCTTCTAGGCCGTAGCTCTGAACTAAATGAACTTTATATATAACTTGACTAGAATCTCATGTAGATAATCTTTGTGCATCTTAACTTGCTGTTTAACAACTTGAACATAAGGTTTATTCAGATCTGGACCAATTTCGAAATATGCATATGGGGACTTACCGGAATTGTTATATGTTGTTCCCGGCCTCATTTAAACTTGCCTTGATGTGTTGCTCTTGTTTGCATCATCTCTTGCCATGAGTAGCCTCATCTAGATTGGTCATGCATCATGCTTGTTGTGCATCATGTCATGTTCATGTGTGGTGTGTTTACTATGTTGTGTGCTTCTTCTCGATAGTTCCCGTATCGTTGCGATTGTGAGGATTCGTTCGTCTACGCTTGGTTCGGCTTCATCTGTTCGTCTTCTTCATGGACTCGTTCTTCTTCCTTGCGGGATTTCAGGCAAGATGACCGCTACCCTAGATCTCACTACTATCATTGCTAAGCTAGTTGCTTCGTTCTATCGCTTTGCTGCGCTACCTATCACATGTTTATCAAGCCATCCCAAATTGCCATGAATCTCTAACCTTTGACACCTTTCCTATGCAAACGTTGTTTGGCTATGTTACCGCTTTGCTTAGCCCTCTTATAGCGTTGCTAGTTGCAGGTGAAGTTGAAGATTTCTCCATGGTGGACAGGATTTTGTTGGGATATCACAATATCTCTTATATTATTAATGCATCTATATATTTGGTAAAGGGTGGAAGGCTCGGCCTTTTGCCTGGTGTTTTGTTCCACTCTTGCCGCCCTAGTTTCCGTCATACCGGTGTTATGTTCCCGGATTTTGCGTTCCTTACGCGGTCGGGTGATTTATGGGACCCCCTTGACAGTTCGCTTTGAATAAAACTCCTCCAGCAAGGCCCAACCTTGGTTTTACATTTGCCTCACCTAGCCCTTTTTCCCTTGGGAGTCGCGCTCTCGAGGGTCATCTTTATTTTATCCCCCCCGGGCTAGTGCTCGTCGTGAGTGTTGGTCCAACCTGTCAACCGCCGGTGGCCACCAGGGGCAACTCTAGGCTGGCCTACCGGAAGTTTGGACAATCCGGTGTGCCCTGAGAACAAGATATGTGCAGCTCCTATCGGGATTGTCGGCACATCGGGCGGTCTTGCTGGACTTGTTTTACCATTGTCGAAATGTCTTGTAAACCGGGATTCCGAGTCTGATCGGGTCTTCCTGGGAGAAGGTCTATTCCTTCGTTGATCGCGAGAGCTTGTCATGGGCTAAGTTGGGACACCCCTGCAGGGTATAATCTTTCGAAAGCCGTGCCTGCGGTTATAGGCAGATGGGAATTTGTTAATGTCCGGTTGTAGATAACTTGACACCAGATCCGCATTAAAATGCATCAACCGTGTGTGTAGCCGTGATGGTCTCTTTTCGGCGGAGTCCGGGAAGTGAACACGGTTTCTGGGTTATGTTTGACGTAAGTAGGAGTTCAGGATCACTTCTTGATCATTGCTAGTTTCACGACCGTTCCGCTTGCTCTCTTCTCGCTCTTATTTGCGTATGTTAGCCACCATATTATGCTTAGTCGCTGCTGCAGCCTCACCACTTTACCCCTTCCTTTCCCTTTAAGCTTTGCTAGTCTTGATACCCATGGTAATGGGATTGCTGAGTCCTCGTGGCTCACAGATTACTACAACAACAGTTGCAGGTACAGGTTATGCGACGATCATGACGCGAGAGCGATGCTTGCTTGCGTTGAGTTCTTCTTCTGCTTCTTCTTCGATCAGGGGATAGGTTCCAGGTCGGCAGCCTGGGCTAGCAGGGTGGATGTCGTTTGAGTTTCTGTTTGTGTTTCATCCGTAGTCGGATGATGCTCTTATGTATTGTGATATTGTATTCGTGTGGCATTGTATGCCCCTTGTATGTATCCCCATCTATTATGTAATGTTGATGTAATGATATCCACCTTGCAAAAGCGTTTCAATATTTGGGTCTGTCCTTGGTGGGACCTTCGAGTTCCTTTTGGATAGGGTCGCATATTGGGCGTGACATAAGCTAACCAGAGAGTTGGTCAGGTAAACTCGGTGGGACCGGTTTGCTCTTTTCGGTGAGACCGAAATGTTACGAAAAGAAAACCGGGAATTTACATTGCAATCTCGGTGGGACCTATCGCTCATCTCGGTGAGACCGAAACGTTACGAAGGGAAATAGAGAGATTACAATCCCATCTCGGTGAAACCGAGATCCCTATCGGTGAGACCGATTTGCCTAGGGTTTGTGGCAGTGACTATGACATCTAAACTCGGTGGCGCCGGATAGAAAGAATCGGTGGGGCCGAGTTTGACTTTAGGTTTAGGTCATATGTGGACGTGGGTAAGTAGTTGAGGGTTTTGGAGCATATCACCAAGCACTATAAAGCAAGAAACTCATTAAGCAACACCTCATCCCTCCTTGATAGTATTGGCTTTTCCTATAGACTCAATGTGATCTCGGATCACTAAAATATAAAATGTAGAGTCTTGATCTTGAAGCTTGAGCCAATCCTTTTATCCTTAGCATTTTGAGGGATCCACTTTTCTCATCCATGCCATGCCATTCATTGAGCTTTCCTGAAATAATTGTCTTGAAATAGTATTAGCTCAATGAGCTATATGTTGTTAGGAATTACCAAAACCACCTAGGGATAGTTGCACTTTCACGTGGCCATTCCCGTCTTCAGTGGCCGCCGGTGTCATCGTCGTTGCTGACAAGGTCGACGTAGGCCGGCGACGTCCAGAGGTGGGTCGGCGGTCCGTGGTGCGCGGGGGCGGGTTGGAAGGTGGCAGGTGCCTGCACCACCTCCTCCCACGGAGAGGCGTCCCGCTCCGGGGAGCGCGGCGGCGTGGGGCCCCAGTTCACGGCCCCATGGCGTGCGCCATCTTCGGAGCCGTGCATGACCAGCTCCATTGTTGGCCCACCAGACCCGGGTGGAACGCGGCCACCGGCGCCTCCTCCATCACCTCCTCCGTCGCCACCATATCCAGCTCGGGGATGGCGACGTCACCGGCCGCAGAGAGGGCCATCGTCTCCTCTAGGCCCGGCCATTGGCGCTCATCATGCGTGTTCATGGAGTCGTCCATGACACGCTGCATGAGCCGGGCCTCCTCCTCCGCTGCATGCGAGGAGGTGGAGGTGGTGACGGAGACAGGAAAGGCGACGGCGTGGGCGTGAGGCGGCGTCCAGAGGTGGGCCGATGGTCCGTGGTGCATGGGGGCGGGTTGTAAGGTGGCAGGTGCCTGCACCACCTCCTCCCATGGAGAGGCGTCCCGCTCTGGTGACCGCTGCGGCGTGGGGCACCAGTTCACGCCCCCCACGGCTTGCGCCATCTTCGGAGCCGTGCACGACCAGCTCCACTGCTGGCCCACCAGACCCGGGTGGAACGCGGCCACCGACACTCCTCCATCATGTAACACCCACGATGCGGCTATATCTCCCACGTGTCGAAGCACGACTTAGAGGCATAACCGCATGGTGGTTTTGTCGCAAGAAGGGTCATCTTCACACAATCCCATGTAATGAACAAGAATGGGATAAAGAGAGTTGGCTTACAATCGCCACTTCACACAATACATAATTTAAGATCATACATCATTCAAATACACTCATAGACCGGCTACGGTCAAGTTCAAAATGAAAAGAAGACAACCCCAAATACTAGATCCCCGATCACCCCGACTGGGCACCTCTACTGATCATCTGGAAATGATACATAGTAACGACCAAGGGCCTCATCAAATTCCCACTTCAGCTCAGTTGCACCATCTGCGCCAGTATCCTCGGCACCTGCATCTGTTTTGGTAGAATCTGTGAGTCACGAGGACTCGGCAATCTCACACCCGCGAGATCAAGACTATTTAAGCTCATAGGTAGGGAAAAGGTGTAATATGGTGGAGCTGCGGCAAGCACTAAGCATATATGGTGGCTAACATACGCAAGTGAGAGCGAGAAGAGAAGCAACGCATCAGTCGAGAAACTAGAATTGATCAAGAAGTGATCCTGAAACTACTTACGTCAAGCATAACTCAAACCGTGTTCACTTCCCGGACTCCACCGAGAAGAGACCATCACGGCTACACACACGGTTGATGCATTTTTAATGAAGTCAAGTGTCAAGTTATCTACAACCGGACATTAACAAATTCCCATCTGCCTCATAACCGCGGGCACGGCTTTCGAAAGATTATATACCCTGCAGGGGTGTCCCAACTCAGCCCATCACAAGCTCTCACGGTCAACGAAGGATAAACCTTCTCCCGGGAAGACCCAATCAGTCTCGGAATCCCGGTTCGCAAAACATTTCGATAATGGTAAAACAAGACCAGCAAAGCCGCCCGAAGTGCCGACAAATCCCGATAGGATCTGCACATATCTCGTTCTCAGGGCACACCGGATGAGTCAGACGTCGGGTTGGCATAGACCCTAGTTGCCCAAGGGGCGCCGGACATCGCTCAGGTTGGACCAACACTCGAAGGAGCACCGGGGGTAAATAAAGATGACCCTTGGGCTCGCGAAAACCCAAGGGAAAAGGGCTTAGGTGGCAAATGGTAAAACCAAGTTTGGGCCTTGCTGGAGGAGTTTTATTCAAAGCAAACTGTTAAGGGGGTCCCATAAATCACCCAACCGTGTAAGGAACGCAAAATCAAGGAACATAACACCGGTATGACAGAAACTAGGGCGGCAAGAGTGGAACAAGTCACCAGGCATAAGGCCGAGCCTTCCACCCTTTACCAAGTATATAAGGTGCATTAATTTAAACAGGAGATATTGTGATATCCCAAAATATCCGTGTTTCGACCAGGAACAAACTTCATCTTCACCTGCAACTAACAATGCTATAAGAGGGGCTGAGCAAAAGCGGTGACATAGCCAGACAAAGGGTTTGCTAGGACAGGATGGTTAGCGGTTTAACATGGCAATAGGGAGGCATGGTAAACAAAGGCAGGTAGAGCTAACATAGCGATAGAGCGAGTACTAGCAAGCAGAGATAGAAGTGATATCAAAGGTATGATCATCTTGCCTGCCAGGTTCTCAGAGTTGTCGAAGGCTGGATCCTCATAAGCGTACTCAACAGGTTCCTCGTGCACGTACTCGTCTCCCGGCTCTACCCAAAGCAAGAACACAAGCAAAGGAACCACAATCAATCACGGTGCAATGCACAAGCAACATGATGCGATACATGTCATGATATGCGAGAAGTGATATGCAATGCATATGCGTGCTTCGGAAGGAAAGATGATGAACAAGGCATCAACTTGGCAAACCAAGTATGCCGCTGGAAAGATGAGATGATTTTGATTGAAATCGATATAAAGATCACCGGATTCGGATGCACGGTTTGCAAATGGCAAGCAAGACAAGTATGGCACAAAGCTGCGATTAACAGCACGATGCTACTTAGCATGCAACAATAAATTATGCTACAGCACCCCAACATAAAAACAAAGCATATGGCAATGATCTACAGGAGATGCTTTACAAAAGAGGAACACTGAGCTATGGCTAAATCACATCATAACAGGTTCAAACAAGCATGGAGAAAGTGCAAGAAATATCAGGTTGGACATGGCATAAACAACATCACGAAGCAATGTTCAGATCAGGTTATCCACATGCTACAGGAACTTAAAATAGCAAAACAAGACATGGCATGAATCTACTCAAAGCATAGATCAAAATTCCCTTACTGACCATAAGCCAAAAAGGATCAGAAAATATAATGGCACCCACGTAAACATAGCAAGTTTCGTTAACAGATTCAGCAAACAAAGCATGGCATTGACATAATTACGAAGGCACCTTCGTGAGCTCGATGCACTCACTACAGAGCATCCCATGATAAACTAAGCATACATCCATTAAGAAGACATGTCATAGAAGCTATACATGGCAATAAACAACATCATAGCATATCCGGATCAACTACAACAACCCCGGCAAAATTGAATAACATGTAAACAATCTGCCAGGAAACATTTTGAAGCAAACGTAGAGCACGAAAATGACATGCTAGACTACTCCATAATTTCAACCAGGACCATGGATGGATAGAGCAAAACCATGTTTTCAAAACACCCTTACTGAAGTATCTCAAATTATGCATGGATCTCTCTGTAGCAACATGTTTACATGGCATCAAAATTACAGCAGAACAGGGACTAAAAACAACATTATCACGAAGCCTAGTTTGCATGCTTGTGCTAGTAACCACATTGGTCACAAAAATACATGGTAAGAACCTCTGTAAAGAAGACATAACCTAGTTCAAAACACATTTAGGGATCAACTTCATAGGATGCACATATCAATCATGGCAAAAATAACAAAAGAGCTCGTTCTGATAAGAATCTGAAACTAACAATATGAAGCCCTCTTCCAACAGCATTTCGGGCATCAATATGAGCTCAAATGCAAATGATGCAATGGAATGAAATAATGTATTCTTCGAGGCGAACAATTTGACATATTACACGCATGAAACGGAGCTACGGATGCGAAGATGTGATGCGATGAAGATGCAACAATTTTTATGGCAGATTATTGACTGAAAAAAACAGGGGGGAAGAGGTCAACCGCTGCAGATCTGATCCGGGGCGGCTCGCGGATCGAGGACAACGCCGGAGCAGGCGGCGACGGCGGCCGGAGTCGGGGAAGCCGGAGGGGAGGAGGACGAGGCCGGGGCGGTGCTGCTCCGGCCGGATCCTCGCCGGAGGACGGCGGCACGGAGCGGAGGGCGCGGCTGCCGAG
>NC_057801.1:723479655-723488632 GCF_018294505.1 Triticum aestivum
GTGGCAGTCCCTGACTGGATCGGGCACGGCGGGGCAGACGTGTCTGATCTGATTCGGACGTGTCCGGCAGCGGAGGAGGAGCGGGCTAGGGTTTGGGGATCCAAAAAATTCGGGGGAGTGCACATATTTATAGGTAGAGGGAGCTAGGAGTGTCCAAATGAGGTGCGGTTTTCTCCCACACGATCGTGATCCGACGACGGAGAGCATGAAAGTGACTTAGATGGGTTATTGGGCTGTTTTGGAGGGGTGTTGGGCTGCAACTTAAAAGAGGCCTTTGCGGATATGCGGATAACCGTTGGAGTACCAAACGAGCTCCAAATGACCCGAAACTTGACAGGTGGTCTACCGGTGCTATACCAGGGCCACTTGGCAAGGCTCGGCCCATTCCGAAACGTTTGACACCCGCACACGAAAAGAGACAAGAGGGGTGCGCCGGTGCATGTGGGAGTGTTGGATTGCGAAACGGACAACGGGGAAAATGCTCGGATGCATGAGACGAACACGTATACAAATGAGATGCACATGATGACATGATATGATATGCATGACATGAATAAAATGCAAAACAAAAGACAAACTCAACCACGGAGGGAATATCATATCACATGGCCGAAAATGGCAAGAGTTGGAGTTACAAAGATGGAAAGTTACATCCGGGGTGTTACAACACTCCACCACTACAAGAGGATCTCGTCCCGAGATCTAGGACTGAAAGAACTCCGGATATTCGGAACGGAGGTGATCCTCGCGCTCCCAGGTGGCTTCTCGGTCGGAATGGTGTGACCACTTCACTTTCAGGAATTTCATTGACTTGTTGCGAGTCTTGCGCTCAGTTTCTTCGAGAATAGCAACAGGGTGCTCATGATAAGAGAGATCTTCTTGGAGGTCGATCTCTTCGAAGTTGATAGTGCGCTCAGGAGTCTTGAAGCACTTGCGAAGTTGTGACACGTGAAACACATCATGCACGTTTGCAAAGTTGGATGGAAGCTCAAGTTGATAGGCGAGATCGCCTCTTTTGCTAATGATCTTGAAAGGACCCACGTATCTAGGGGCAAGCTTCCCTTTGATACCGAAGCGACGAGTGCCTTTCATTGGAGAGACGCGGAGGTAGACATGGTCTTCAATTTCAAAAGCCAAGTCACGGTGCTTGCTATCATAGTAACTCTTTTGTCGCGATTGCGCGGCTTTGAGATTCTCACGAATGACTTTGCACATTTCTTCGGCTTCTGTGATCAAGTCGTTGCCAAGAAGTTGGCATTCACCTGTCTCAGACCAATTGAGAGGAGTACGACACTTTCTGCCATAGAGAATTTCGAATGGGGCCTTGCCCGAACTCGCTTGGAAGCTTATGTTGTAGGAGAAGTCGGCATATGGAAGACAATCTTCCCACTTCATACCGAAAGAGATGACACAAGCCCTGAGCATATCTTCAAGAATTTGATTGACTCGCTCGACTTGGCCACTTGTTTGAGGATGGAAAGCTGTGCTGAAACGAATGTTGGTGCCCATGGCCGTCTGAAAGGAGTCCCAAAACTTAGAAGTGAAGATGCTTCCACGATCTGAAGATATCAATTGTGGAATACCGTGCAAGGAGACAATTCTGGAGGTGTATAGCTCTGCCAGCTGAGCTGCTGTGATAGATTCTTTGATAGGAAGAAAATGAGCCACTTTGGTAAGCTTGTCAATGATAATGAAGATAGCATCATTTCCACGCTTGGACTTAGGAAAACCAGTCACGAAGTCCATCTCGATATGGTCAAACTTCCATTCCGGAATAGCAAGAGGTTGGAGGAGACCAGCTGGTCGTTGGTGTTCTGCTTTCACTCTTCTGCAGACATCACATTCGTTCACGAATTGAGCAATCTCTCACTTCATTCGAGTCCACCAATATGACTGCTTGAGGTCATGGTACATCTTTGTACTTCCAGGATGAATGGATAGGAGGGAATTGTGTGCCTCATTCATGATGACTTTTCTCAGATCACCTTTCGGAACCACAATTCGATCCTCGAAGAAAAGAGTATCTTTGTCATCCAAGCGATATCACTTGTATTTGGGAATGCCCTTTTCAATACCACGTTTCACCTTCTTCACCATGGTATCCAGGAGTTGTGCCTCACGAATTTGATCTTCCAAAGTAGGAGAGACTATGAGGTTGGCAAGAAAGCCTTGAGGAACAACTTGAAGATTCAGCTTGCGGAAGGCTTCACAAAGATCTGGTTGAAACGGCTTGAGAATTAGACTGTTGCAATAAGCCTTTCTGCTCAGAGCATCTGCAATCACATTCGCCTTGCCAGGAGTATATTCGATAGTCGGATTGTACTCTTGAATCATTTCGACCCATCGAGTTTGCCTGAGGTTAAGGTTGGGTTGAGTGAAGATATACTTGAGGCTCTTGTGATCGGTGAAAATGTCCACTTGCCTTCCCAACAAGAGATGTCTCCATGTTATCAATGCATGGACAACTGCCGCCAACTCAAGATCGTGAGTGGGGTAGTTCTTTTCATTGGGCTTCAACTGACGAGAGGTATAGGCCACAACTTTCTTCTCTTGCATCAACACAGCACCGAGACCTTGAAGGGAAGCATCACAGAATACTTCGAATGGCTTGGATTCATCAGGAGGAGTCAAAACAGGAGTTGTGACTAGCTTCTCTTTGAGGGTGTTGAAAGCGACGTCACACTCAGGCGTCCAGACATACTTGACATGCTTCTGGAGGAGGTTGGAAAGAGGCTTTGCAATCTTAGAGAAGTTCTCAACGAATCTTCGGCAATAGCTTGCAAGACCGAGAAAACTGCGGAGCTATTTGACATTCTCAGGAGGTTCCCAATTCAGAACTGCAGAAACCTTCGCGGGATTAACTGCAATGCCCTTGGCAGAGATGATATGACCAAGGTAAAGAACTTCATCAAGCCAGAACTCACATTTGGAAAACTTTGCATAGAATTGAGGCTCTCTGAGCTTGTCGAGCACCAATCGCAAATGTTTGGTATGATCCTGCTTATTCTTGGAGAAGACCAAAATATCATCGAGATACACCAGAACAAATTCATTGGTGTAGGGGTTGAAGATAAAGTTCATCATGCGAGAGAACGTTGGAGGAGCATTGACGAGGCCGAAAGACATGACAGTATATTCATAAGAACCATAGCTTGTTCTGAATGCTGTCTTGGGAATATCTTGTTCACGAATGCGAATCTGATGATACCCCATACGAAGGTCAAGCTTGGAGAAGACTTTAGCACCTTTGAGTTGCTCGAAAAGCTCGTTGATGTTGGGAAGTGGATACTTGTTCTTGATTGTCTTCTTGTTCAATGGACGGTAATCGACACAAAGTCGGTCCGTGCCATCCTTCTTCTGGACAAAAAGAACTCCACAACCCCATGGGGAAGAACTCGGTCTGATCAAACCCAGACGCTCTTGTTCATCGAGCTGCTTCTTCAATTCCTTCAGCTCCTTGGGTCCAAGCTTGTATGGACGCTTGCAAACGGGTTCAGTTCTAGGCTCAAGATCAATAACGAACTCGACTGGCCGATGAGGAGGCATACCCGGAAGCTCTTCTGGAAAGACATCTTGGTACTCACAAACGACTGGAATTTGAGAAATAGCATCCAATTCGCCCTTCTCATTGAGAGAAAACAACCGAATGGTTTCATCACGAGCGGCATAGATGATAACATCCTCAGAAGGGTGTGTCAATTGAATCTGCCTGGCAGCACAATCAAGCTGAGCCTTGTGCTTAGAAAGCCAGTCCATCCTGAGAATTAGATCAATATCAGAGTCGCCAAGAACAATTGGAGAAGACAGAAATTTATAGTCGCCCATCTTGATGGAAACATCCGGAACCATGGAGCTAGCGTTCATGAATTTACCCGGAGAGACAACTGATAACGGTCTAGGCAAATCTTGAAAAAACCATCTCATGCTTAGATGAAAAAGGTCTTGAGATGAAACTATGCGATGCACCAGTATCAAATAAGACTTTTGCAGGAATATCATTAACAGGAAGATTACCGATGATCACATCTGAAGAATCCTCTGCCTGAGCTGCATTCATCATGTTCACCTTTGCAGACTTTGGATTATGCTTGACCACTGCATTGCTTGAAGATCTCACAGGAGGAGGAGGAGGAAGGCGCCTTTGATTGATGCATTTGTTCGCGTAGTGACCTTTCTGCTGGCACTTGTTGCAAGTCACTTCTGAGAGCGGACGGTGATAAGGAGCATTTGACCTTTGAGCTTGAGGCTGAGACTTGTTCTGATAGCTTGGGTTGGGTGGGTGGGAAGATCCACGACCACCTGAGTTCTTTTGTTGGTAAGGCTGACGAAACGGAGGAGGAGGAAGATAAAACTTCTGCTGCTTAGCTGCCACTTGTGAGGAAGAAGAAGATTGCGCTGCATCCCTGATTCTCTTCTTAGAAGCCTCACACTTGAGCTGAGCACCTTCTTGCTTGAGTGCCATATTGTAGAATTGATCAAACTGAGTAGGCTCAACAAGAACGAGAGCTAACTGCAGATCCTCTCTAAGGCCACCTCTGAATTGATAGATCATACTCTTCTCATCTGGAACATCTTGCTTAGCAAAGCAAGCACGTTTCTGAAACTGCTTGTTGTATTCATACACTAACATGTTGCCTTGCTTGAGATTGCGGAACTCCTCACGCTTGCTCTCAACAACACTGGTAGGAATATGGTGAGCTTTAAAGTCCCGACAGAAATCAGTCCAAGTAATCACTCGACCACCTCTGGAATCCTTGTATTCCTGGAACCAATCAGCTGCCTGATCCTTGAGCTGAAAAGAAGCAAACTTGACATAGTCCTCAGGCCTGACATTGCTGCATTCAAAATGCTTGTTGATATCCACGAGCCAATCATTGGCGTCTGTGGCCTCGAAACAATAGCTGAAAGACTTAGACTGATTTGCCAGGAACTAGTGGAGGGTTAAAAATAGAGGCTGATGATTGAACTGCCCTTGACCTTGATTCCCTTGGTTGCCTTGGCCTTGGTTGCGCTCTTGCATGAGCTGGATCATCATCTGAGCATGGGCGTTAGAGGCTGCCATCAAAGCTTGCCATGCCTCCGGAGGCGGAGGTGGAGGTGGAGGGTTCGCCTGACTCCCATCATTGCGTTCCGGATTCAGACGCGTTGGCGGAGCCATCCTGAAGAGGGTGACATCCGTTAGCATCTTGATAGACAGATAGACAAGTTGAATCAACGGATAGAAATTGCAACATATAGTCTTCACAATAAACATTCGAACATGGATGAATGAATGAATTCCAAAGTAAACATCACACGTCCATAAAGGTGAGAAGCCACTTTAATAGAGATTGATGAATGAAATAAACAAGGTACAACTGGAACAAATAAGTGGTAAGGATTACCCAATCACAAACCAAATATCTGCGGGAAGAAATGCTAGAGCTACTTGAAACCCACCTATAAACTCCCGAAACTTTCCGATTATGCAATCAGGTGTTGGGGATACAGGGGAAGCAATATATCTCACCCAAACTAACAATCCCTACATCCAGCTGTATTCATCCGTCAACACATAACCAAGAAACCTTCGGAAATCGTGTACCTCAACCTTCGAAAAGCATCCGTTATACGAGTTATGGCAATACTCCCGAGCTCGCCCCAGTAATGGGTTATCGGGGTTATCTCACCAACAACTGTACAAAAGAGATTTTCAATGTCGGCTAAACTCAGGTATTCCAGAACTGCAACGATAAAATTGTGACGACAACACCTCGGATCTCAACTCCCCGGGACACTGCCACAACCCCTAAATGTCAGGAGGCACCAAGAACAATGTTCTCGTCACAAAAACTATCGGAACGATTCCAAGATACCCGCGTGAACCTAAATTTTTTTTAGTGAAATTTGAGAAGACGAAAGTCAAAACATCTATGTCAGGAGACCTCACCAGAGCGACGAAGGGACCTAGGAGTAGAAAGAATCCTACTCTCCGATATATACAATCCTAAGACTCAAAACATTTTTGTTCTAGACTCAACATCGCCAGCAAACAATTAAGCAGGGGGCTCCTAAGTCGGGGATGGCTCCGAATACCAACTTGTAACACCCAGGATGCGGCTATATCTCCCACGTGTCCAAGCACGACTAGAATTGATCACGAAGTGATCGAGAAACTAGAATTGATCAAGAAGTGATCCTGAAACTACTTACGTCAAGCATAACTCAAACCGTGTTCACTTCCCGGACTCCGCCGAGAAGAGACCATCACGGCTACACACACGGTTGATGCATTTTTAATGAAGTCAAGTGTCAAGTTATCTACAACCGGACATTAACAAATTCCCATCTGCCTCATAACCGTGGGCACGACTTTCAAAAGATTATATACCCTGCAGGGGTGTCCCAACTCAGCCCATCACAAGCTCTCATGGTCAACGACGGATAAACCTTCTCCCGGGAAGACCCGATCAGTCTCGGAATCCTGGTTCGCAAAACATTTCGACAATGGTAAAACAATACCAGCAAAGCCGCCCAAAGTGCCGACAAATCCCGATAGGAGCTGCACATATCTCGTTCTCAGGGCACACCGGATGAGCCAGACGTCGGGTTGGCATAGACCCTGGTTGCCCAAGGGGCGCCGGACATCGCTCAGGTTGGACCAACACTCGAAGGAGCACTGGCCCGGGGGTAAATAATGATGACCCTTGGGCTCGCGAAAACCCAAGGGAAAAGGGCTTAGGTGGCAAATGGTAAAACCAAGTTTGGGCCTTGCTGGAGGAGTTTTATTCAAAGCGAACTATTAAGGGGGTCCCATAAATCACCCAACCGTGTAAGGAACGCAAAATCAAGGAACATAACACCGGTATGACGGAAACTAGGGCGACAAGAGTGGAACAAGTCACCAGGCATAAGGCCGAGGCTTCCACCCTTTACCAAGTATATAAGGTGCATTAATTTAAACAAGAGATATTGTGATATCCCAAAATATCCGTGTTCCGACCAGGAACAAACTTCATCTTCACCTGCAACTAATAATGCTATAAGAGGGGCTGAGCAAAAGCGGTGACATAGCCAGACAAAGGGTTTGCTAGGACAGGATGGTTAGCGGTTTAACATGGCAATAGGGAGGCATGTAAACAAAGGCAGGTAGAGCTAACATAGCGATAGAGCGAGTACTAGCAAGCAGAGATAGAAGTGATATCGAAGGTATGATCATCTTGCCTGCCAGGTTCTCAGAGTTGTCAAAGGCTGGATCCTCATAAGCGTACTCAACAGGTTCCTCGTGCACGTACTCGTCTCCCGGCTCTACCCAAAGCAAGAACACAAGCAAAGGAACCACAATCAATCACGGTGCAATGCACAAGCATCATGATGCGATACATGTCATGATATGCGAGAAGTGATATGCAATGCATATGCGTGCTTCAGAAGGAAAGATGATGAACAAGGCATCAACTTGGCAAACCAAGTATGCCACTGGAAAGATGAGATGATTTCGGTTGAAATCGATATAAAGATCACCGGATTCGGATGCACGGTTTGCAAATGGCAAGCAAGACAAGTATGGCACAAAGCTGCGATTAACAGCACGATGCTACTTAGCATGCAACAATAAATTATGCTACAGCACCCCAACATAAAAACAAAGCATATGGCAATGATCTACAGGAGATTCTTTACAAAAGAGGAACACTGAGCTACGGCTAAATCACATCATAACAGGTTCAAACAAGCATGGAGAAAGTGCAAAAAATATCAGGTTGGACATGGCATAAACAACATCACGAAGCAATGTTCAGAGCACGTTATCCACATGCTACAGGAACTTAAAATAGAAAAATAAGACATGGCATGAATCTACTCAAAGCATAGATCAAAAGTCCCTTACTGACCATAACCCAAAAAGGATCAGAAAATATAATGGCACCCACGTAAACATAGCAAGTTCATTAACAGATTCAACAAACAAAGCATGACATTGACATAATTACGAAGGCACCTTCGTGAGCTCGATGCACTCACTACAGAGCATCCCATGATAAACTAAGCATACATCCATCAAGAAGATATGTCATAGAAGCTATACATGGCAAGAAACAACATCATAGCATATCTGGATCAACTACAACAACCCCGGCAAAATTGAATAACATGTTAACAATCTGCCAGAAAACATTTTGAAGCAAACGTAGAGCATGAAAATGACATGCTAGACTACTCCATAATTTCAACCAGGACCATGGATGGATAGAGCAAAACCATGTTTTCAAAACACCCTTACTGAAGTATCTCAAATTATGCATGGATCTCTCTGTAGCAACATGTTTACATGGCATCAAAATTACAGCAGAACAGGGACTAAAAACAGCATTATCACGAAGCCTAGTTTGCAAGCTTGTGCTAGTCACCACATTGGTCACAAAAATACATGGTAAGCACTTCTGTAAATAAGACATAGCCTAGTTCAAAACACATTTAGGGATCAACCTCATAGGATGCACATATCAATCATGGCAAAAATGACAAAAGAGCTCGTTCTGATAAGAATCTGAAACTAACAATATGAAGCCCACTTCCAACAGCATTTCGGGCATCAATATGAGCTCAAATGCAAATGATGCAATGGAATGAAATGATGTACTCTTCGAGGCGAACAATCTGACATATTACACGCACGAAACGGAGCTACGGATGCGAAGATGTGATGCGATGAATATGCAACAATTTTTATGGCAGATTATTGACAGTGAAAAAAACGGGGGGGGGGGAGAGGTCAACCGCTGCAGATCTGATCCGGGGCGGCTCGCGGATCGAGGACGACGCCGGAGCAGGCAGCGACGGCGGCCGGAGTCGGGGAAGCCGGAGGGGAGGAGGACGAGGCCGGGGCGGCGCTGCTCCGGCCAGATCCTCGCCGGAGGACGGCGGCGCGGAGCGGAGGGCGCGGCTGCCGAGGACGGCAACGGCGGCGGAGGACGATGGCCGAGGCGGCGGGCGG
>NC_057801.1:723489115-723498407 GCF_018294505.1 Triticum aestivum
CTGGGCGGGCCCCGCCTGGGCCCGGCGGGCCGGCGGTGCAGGAGCGCGGCGGAGGGCCACGTGGCAGTCCCTGACTGGCTCGGGCGCGTCGGGGTGGACGTGTCCGATCCGATCCGGACGTGTCCGGCAGCGGAGGAGGAGCGGGCTAGGGTTTGGGGATCCGAAAAATTCGGGGGAGTGCACATATTTATAGGTAGAGGGAGCTAGGAGTGTCCAAATGAGGTGCGGTTTTCGCCCACACGATCGTGATCCGACCACGGAGAGCATGGAAGTGACTTAGATGGGTTATTGGGCTGTTTTGGAGGGGTGTTGGGCTGCAACTTAAAAGAGGCCTTTGCGGATATGCGGATAACCGTTGGAGTACCAAACGAGCTCCAAATGACCCGAAACTTGACAGGTGGTCTACCGGTGCTATACCAGGGCCACTTGGCAAGGCTCGGCCCATTCCGAGAACGTTTAACACCCGCACACGAAAAGAGACAAGAGGGGTGCGCCGGTGCATGTGGGAGTGTTGGATTGCAAAACGGACGACGGGGAAAATGCTCGGATGCATGAGACGAACACGTATGCAAATGAGATGCACATGATGACATGATATGATATGCATGACATGAATAAAATGCAAAACAAAAGACAAACCCAACCACGGAGGGAATATCATATCACATGGCCGAAAATGGCAAGAGTTGGAGTTACAAAGATGGAAAGTTACATCCGGGGTGTTGCAACACTCCACCACTACAAGAGGATCTCGTCCCGAGATCTAGGACTGAAAGAACTTCGGATATTCATGAGGGAGGTGATCCTCGCGCTCCCAGGTGGCTTCTCGGTCGGAATGGTGTGACCACTTCACTTTCAGGAATTTCATTGACTTGTTGCGAGTCTTGCGCTCGGTTTCTTCGAGAATAGCAACGGGGTGCTCATGATAAGAGAGATCTTCTTGGAGGTCGATCTCTTCGAAGTTGATAGTGCGCTCAGGAGTCTTGAAGCACTTGCGAAGCTGTGACACGTGAAACACATCGTGCACGTTTGCAAAGTTGGATGGAAGCTCAAGTTGATAGGCGAGATCGCCTCTTTTGCTAATGATCTTGAAAGGACCCACGTATCTAGGGGCAAGCTTCCCTTTGATACCGAAGCGACGAGTGCCTTTCATTGGAGAGACGCGGAGGTAGACATGGTCTTCGATTTCAAAAGCCAAGTCACGGTGCTTGCTATCATAGTAACTCTTTTGTCGCGATTGCGCGGCTTTGAGATTCTCACGAATGACTTTGCACATTTCTTCGGCTTCTGTGATCAAGTCCTTGCCAAGAAGTTGGCATTCACCTGTCTCAGACCAATTGAGAGGAGTACGACACTTTATGCCATAGAGAATTTCGAATGGGGCCTTGTCCGAACTCGCTTGGAAGCTGTTGTTGTAGGAGAACTCGACATATGGAAGACAATCTTCCCACTTCATACCGAAAGAGATGACACAAGCCCTGAGCATATCTTCAAGAATTTGATTGACTCGCTCGACTTGGCCACTTGTTTGAGGATGGAAAGTTGTGCTGAAATGAATGTTGGTGCCCATGGTCGTCTGAAAGGAGTCCCAAAACTTAGAAGTGAAGATGCTTCCACGATCTGAAGATATCAATTGTGGAATACCGTGCAAGGAGACAATTCTGGAGGTGTATAGCTCTGCCAGCTGAGCTGCTGTGATAGATTCTTTGATAGGAACAAAATGAGCCACTTTGGTAAGCTTGTCAATGACAACGAAGATAGCATCATTTCCACGCTTGGACTTAGGAAAACCAGTCACGAAGTCCATCTCGATATGGTCAAACTTCCATTTCGGAATAGCAAGAGGTTGGAGGAGACCAACTGGTCATTGGTGTTCTGCTTTCACTCTTCTGCAGATATCACATTCGTTCACGAATTGAGCAATCTCTCGCTTCATTCGAGTCCACCAATATGACTGCTTGAGGTCATGGTACATCTTTGTACTTCCAGGATGAATGGATAGGAGGGAATTGTGTGCCTCATTCATGATGACTTTTCTCAGATCACCTTTTGGAACCACAATTCGATCCTCGAAGAAAAGAGTATCTTTGTCATCCAAGCGATAGCACTTGTATTTGGGAATGCCCTTTTCAATACCACGTTTCACCTTCTTCACCATGGTATCCAGGAGTTGTGCCTCACGAATTTGATCTTCCAAAGTAGGAGAGACTATGAGGTTGGCAAGAAAGCCTTGAGGAACAACTTGAAGATTCAGCTTGCGGAAGGCTTCACAAAGATCCGGTTGAAACGGCTTGAGAATTAGAGTGTTGCAATAAGCCTTTCTGCTCAGAGCATCTGCAATCACATTCGCCTTGCCAGGAGTATATTCGATACTCGGATTGTACTCTTGAATCATTTCGACCCATCGAGTTTGCCTGAGGTTAAGGTTGGGTTGAGTGAAGATATACTTGAGGCTCTTGTGATCGGTGAAAATGTCCACTTGCCTTCCCAACAAGAGATGTCTCCATGTTATCAATGCATGGACAACTGCCGCCAACTGAAGATCGTGAGTGGGGTAGTTCTTTTCATTGGGCTTCAACTGACGAGAGGTATAGGCCACAACTTTCTTCTCTTGCATCAACACAGCACCGAGACCTTGAAGGGAAGCATCACAGAATACTTCGAATGGCTTGGATTCATCAGGCGGAGTCAAAACAGGAGCTGTGACTAGCTTCTCTTTGAGGGTGTTGAAAGCGACGTCACACTCAGGTGTCCAGACATACTTGACATGCTTCTGGAGGAGGTTGGAAAGAGGCTTTGCAATCTTAGAGAAGTTCTCAACGAATCTTTGGCAATAGCTTGCAAGACCGAGAAAATTGCGGAGCTGTTTGACATTCTGAGGAGGTTCCCAATTCAGAACTACAGAAACCTTCGCGGGATTAACTGCAATGCCCTTGGCAGAGATGACATGACCAAGGTAAAGAACTTCATCAAGCCAGAACTCACATTTGGAAAACTTCGCATAGAATTGATGCTCTCTGAGCTTGTCGAGCACCAATCGCAAATGTTTGGCATGATCCTGCTTATTCTTGGAGAAGACCAAAATATCATCGAGATACACCAGAACAAATTCATTGGTGTAGGGGTTGAAGATAAAGTTCATCATGCGAGAGAACGTTGGAGGAGCATTGACGAAGCCGGAAGACATGACAATATATTCATAAGAACCATAGCTTGTTCTGAATGCTGTCTTGGGAATATCTTGTTCACGAATGCGAATCTAATGATACCCCATACGAAGGTCAAGCTTGGAGAAGACTTTAGCACCTTTGAGTTGCTCGAAAAGCTCGTTGATGTTGGGAAGTGGATACTTGTTCTTGATTGTCTTCTTGTTCAATGGACGGTAATCGACACAAAGTCGGTCCGTGCCATCCTTCTTCTGGACAAAAAGAACTCCACAACCCCATGGGGAAGAACTCGGTCTGATAAAACCCAGACGCTCTTGTTCATCGAGCTGCTTCTTCAATTCCTTCAGCTCCTTGGGTCCAAGCTTGTATGGACGCTTGCAAACGGGTTCAGTTCCAGGCTCAAGATCAATAACGAACTCGACTGGCCGATGAGGAGGCATACCCGGAAGCTCTTCTGGAAAGACATCTTGGTACTCACAAACGATTGGAATTTGAGAAATAGCATCCAATTCGCCCTTCTCATTGAGAGAAAACAACCGAATGGTTTCATCACGAGCGGCATATATGATAACATCCTCAGAAGGGTGTGTCAATTGAATCTTCCTGGTAGCACAATCAAGCTGAGCCTTGTGCTTAGAAAGCCAGTCCATCCCGAGAATTAGATCAATATCAGAGTCGCCAAGAACAATTGGAGAAGACAGAAATTTATAGTCGCCCATCTTGATGGAAACATCTGGAACCATGGAGCTAGCGTTCATGAATTTTCCCGGAGAGACAACTGATAACGGTCTAGGCAAATCTTGAAAAAACCATCTCATGCTTAGATGAAAAAGGTCTTGATATGAAACTATGCGATGCACCAGTATCAAATAAGACTTTTGCAGGAATATCATTAACAGGAAGATTACCGATGATCACATCTGAAGAATCCTCTGCCTGAGCTGCATTCATCATGTTCACCTTTGCAGACTTTGGATTATGCTTGACCACTGCATTGCTTGAAGATCTCACAGGAGGAGGAGGAGGAGGAAGGCGCCTTTGATTGATGCATTTGTTCGCATAGTGACCTTTCTGCTGGCACTTGTTGCAAGTCACTTCTGAGAGCGGACGGTGATAAGGAGCATTTGACCTTGGAGCTTGAGGCTGAGACTTGTTCTAATAGCTTGGGTTGGGTGGGTGGGAAGATCCATGACCACCTGAGTTCTTCTGTTGGTAAGGCTGACAAAACGGAGGAGGAGGAAGATAAAACTTCTGCTGCTTAGCTGCCACTTGTGAGGAAGAAGAAGATTGCGCTGCATCCCTGATTCTCTTCTTAGAAGCCTCACACTTGAGCTGAGCACCTTCTTACTTGAGTGCCATATTATAGAATTGATCAAATTGAGTAGGCTCAACAAGAACGAGAGCTAACTGCAGATCCTCTCTAAGGCCACCTCTGAATTGATAGATCATACTCTTCTCATCTGGAACATCTTGCTTAGCAAAGCGAGCAAGTTTCTGAAACTGCTTGTTGTATTCATACGCTGACATGCTGCCTTGCTTGAGATTGCGGAACTCCTCATGCTTGCTCTCAACAACACTGGTAGGAATATGGTGAGCTTTAAAGTCCCGACAGAAATCAGTCCAAGTAATCACTCGACCACCTCTGGAATCCTTGTATTCCTGGAACCAATCAGCTGCCTGATCCTTGAGCTGAAAAGAAGCGAACTTGACATAGTCCTCAGGCCTGACATTGCTGCATTCAAAATGCTTGTTGATATCCACGAGCCAATCATTGGCGTCTGTGGCCTCGACACAATAGCTGAAAGACTTCGACTGATTTGCCAGGAACTGGTTGAGGGTTGGAAATAGAGGCTGATGATTGAACTGCCCTTGACCTTGATTCCCTTGGTTGCCTTGGCCTTTGTTGCGCTCTTGCATGAGCTGGATCATCATCTGAGCATGGGCGTTAGAGGCTGCCATCAAAGCTTGCCATGCCTCCGGAGGCGGAGGTGGAGGTGGAGGGTTCGCCTGACTCCCATCATTGTGTTCCGGATTCAGACGCGTTGGCCGAGCCATCCTGAAGAGGGTGACATCCGTTAGCATCTTGATAGACAGATAGACAAGTTGAATCAACGGATAGAAATTGCAACATATAGTCTTCACAATAAACATTCGAACATGGATGAACGAATGAATTCCAAAGTAAACATCACACGTCCATAAAGGTGAGAAGCCACTTTAATAGAGATTGATGAATGAAATAAACAAGGTACAACTGGAACAAATAAGTGGTAAGGATTACCCAATCACAAACCAAATATCTGCGGGAAGAAATGCTAGAGCTACTTGAAACCCACCTATAAACTCCCGAAACTTTCCGGTTATGCAATCAGGTGTTGGGGATACAGGGGAAGCAATATATCTCACCCAAACTAACAATCCCTACATCCAGCTGTATCCATCCATCAACACATAACCAAGAAACCTTCGGAAATCGTGTACCTCAACCTTCGAAAAGCATCCGTTATACGAGTTATGGCAATACTCCCGAGCTCGCCCCAGTACTGGGTTATCGGGGTTATCTCACCAACAATTGTACAAAAGAGATTTTCGATGTCGGCAAAACTCAAGTATTCCAGAACTGCAACGATAAAATTGTGACGACAACACCTCGGAGCTCAACTCCCCGAGACACTGCCACAACCCCTAAATGTCAGGAGGCACCAAGAACAATGTTCTCGTCACAAAAACTATCGGAACGATTCCAAGATACCCGCGTGAACCTAAATTTTTTTTAGTGAAATTTGAGAAGAGGAAAGTCAAAACATCTACGTCAGGAGACCTCACCAGAGCGACGAAGGGACTGAGGAGTAAAATGAATCCTACTCTTCGATATATATAATCCTAAGACTCAAAACATTTTTGTTCTAGACTCAACATCGCCAGCAAACAATCAAGCAGGGGGCTCCTAAGTCGGGGATGGCTCTGAATACCAACTTGTAACACCCACGATGCGGCTATATCTCCCACGTGCCGAAGCACGACTTAGAGGCATAACCGCATGGTGGTTTTGTCGCAAGAAGGGTCATCTTCACACAATCCCATGTAATGAACAAGAATGGGATAAAGAGAGTTGGCTTACAATCGCCACTTCACACAATACATAATTTAAGATCATACATCATTCAAATACACTCATAGACCGGCTACGGTCAAGTTCAAAATGAAAAGAAGACAACCCCAAATACTAGATCCCCGATCGCCCCGACTGGGCACCTCTACTAATCATCTGGAAACGATACATCGTAACGACCAAGGGCCTCATCAAATTCCCACTTCAGCTCAGTTGCGCCATCTGCGCCAGTATGCTCGGCACCTGCATCTGTTTTGGTAGAATCTGTGAGTCACGAGGACTCAGCAATCTCACACCCGCGAGATCAAGACTATTTAAGCTCATAGGTAGGGAAAAGGTGTAATATGGTGGAGCTGCGGCAAGCACTAAGCATATATGGTGGCTAACATACGCAAGTGAGAGCGAGAAGAGAAGCAACGCATCGGTCGAGAAACTAGAATTGATCAAGAAGTGATCCTGAAACTACTTACGTCAAGCATAACTCAAACCGTGTTCACTTCCCGGACTCCGCCGAGAAGAGACCATCACGGCTACACACACAGTTGATGCATTTTTAATGAAGTCAAGTGTCAAGTTATCTACAACCGGACATTAACAAATTCCCATCTACCTCATAACCGCGGGCACGGCTTTCGAAAGATTATATACCCTGCAGGGGTGTCCCAACTCATCCCATCACAAGCTCTCACGGTCAACGAAGGATAAACCTTCTCCCGGGAAGACCCAATCAGTCTCGAAATCCCGGTTCGCAAAACATTTCGACAATGGTAAAACAAGACCAGCAAAGCCGCCCGAAGTGCCGACAAATCCCGATAGGAGCTGCACATATCTCGTTCTCAGGGCACACCGAATGAGCCAGACGTCGGGTTGGCATAGACCCTAGTTGCCCAAGGGGCGCCGGACATCGCTCAGGTTGGACCAACACTCGAAGGAGCACTGGCCCGGGGGTAAATAAAGATGACCCTTGGGCTCGCGAACACCCAAGGGAAAATGGCTTAGGTGGCAAATGGTAAAACCAAGTTTGGGCCTTGCTGGAGGAGTTTTATTCAAAGCGAACTGTTAAGGGGGTCCCATAAATCACCTAACCGTGTAAGGAACACAAAATCAAGGAACATAACACCTGTATGACGGAAACTAGGGCGGCAAGAGTGGAACAAGTCACCAGGCATAAGGCCGAGCCTTCCACCCTTTACCAAGTATATAAGGTGCATTAATTTAAACAGGAGATATTGTGATATCCCAAAATATCTGTGTTCCGACCAGGAACAAACTTCATCTTCACCTGCAACTAACAATGCTATAAGAGGGGCTGAGCAAAAGCGGTGACATGGCCAGACAAAGGGTTTGCTAGGACAGGATGGTTAGCGGTTTAACATGGCAATAGGGAGGCATGTAAACAAAGGCAGGTAGAGCTAACATAGCGATAGAGCGAGTACTAGCAAGCAGAGATAGAAGTGATATCGAAGGTATGATCATCTTGCTTGCTAGGTTCTCAGAGTTGTCGAAGGCTGGATCCTCGTAAGCATACTCAACAGGTTCCTCGTGCATGTACTCGTCTCCCGGCTCTACTCAAAGCAAGAACACAAGCAAAGGAACCATAATCAATCACGGTGCAATGCACAAGCAACATGATGCGATACATGTCATGATATGCGAGAAGTGATATGCAATGCATATGCGTGCTTCGGAAGGAAAGATGATGAACAAGGCATCAACTTGGCAAACCAAGTATGCCGCTAGAAAGATGAGATGATTTCGGTTGAAATCGATATAAAGATCACCGGATTCGGATGCACGGTTTGCAAATGGCAAGCAAGACAAGTATGGCACAAAGCTGCAATTAACAGCACGATGCTACTTAGCATGCAACAATAAATTATGCTACAACACCCCAACATAAAAACAAAGCATATGGCAATGATCTACAGGAGATGCTTTACAAAAGAGGAACACTGAGCTACGGCTAAATCACATCATAACAGGTTCAAACAAGCATGGAGAAAGTGCAAAAAATATCAGGTTGGACATCGCATAAACAACATCACGAAGTAATGTTCAGAGCAGGTTATCCACATGCTACACGAACTTAAAATAGCAACACAAGACATGGCATGAATCTAATCAAAGCATAGATCAAAAGTCCCTTACTGACCATAAGCCAAAAAGGATCAGAAAATATAATGGCACCCACGTAAACATAGCAAGTTTCATTAACAGATTCAGCAAACAAAGCATGGCATTGACATAATTACGAAGGCACCTCCGTGAGCTCGATGCACTCACTACAGAGCATCCCATGATAAACTAAGCATACATCCATCAAGAAGACATGTCATAGAAGCTATACATGGCAAAAAAACATAATAGCATATCCGGATCAACTACAACAACCCCGGCAAAATTGAATAACATGTAAACAATCTGCCAGGAAACATTTTGAAGCAAACGTAGAGCATGAAAATGACATGCTAGACTACTTCATAATTTCAACCAGGACCATGGATGGATAGAGCAAAACCATGTTTTCAAAACACCTTTACTGAAGTATCTCAAATTATGCATGGATCTCTCTGTAGCAACATGTTTACATGGCATCAAAATTACAGCAGAACATGGACTAAAAACAGCATTATCACGAAGCCTAGTTTGCATGCTTGTGCTAGTCACCACATTGGTCACAAAAATACATGGTAAGCACCTCTGTAAAGAAGACATAGCCTAGTTCAAAACACATTTAGGGATCAACCTCATAGGATGCACCCATCAATCATGGCAAAAATGACAAAAGAGCTCGTTCTGATAAGAATCTGAAACTAATAATATTAAGCCCTCTTCCAACAGCATTTCGGGCATCAAGATGAGCACAAATGCAAATGATGCAATGGAATGAAATGATGTACTCTTCGGGGCGAACAATTTGACATATTACACGCACGAAACTGAGCTACGGATGCGAAGATGTGATCCGATGAAGATGCAACACTTTTTATGGCAGATTATTGACTTAGTGAAA
>NC_057801.1:723499063-723528386 GCF_018294505.1 Triticum aestivum
GGCGCGGCGGGGCAGACGTGTCCGATCCGATCCGGACGTGTCCGGCGGCGGAGGAGGAGCGGGCTAGGGTTTGGGGATCCGAAAAATTCGGGGGAGTGCACATATTTATAGGTAAAGGGAGATAGGAGTGTCCAAATGAGGTGCGATTTTCGCTCACACGATCGTGATCCGACGACGGAGAGCATGGAAGTGACTTAGATGGGTTATTGGGCTGTTTTGGAGGGGTGTTGGGCTGCAACTTAAAAGAGGCCTTTGCGGATATGCGGATAACCGTTGGAGTACCAAACGAGCTCCAAGTGACCCGAAACTTGACAGGTGGTCTACCGGTGCTATTCCAGGGCCACTTGGCAAGGCTCGGCCCATTCCGAGAACGTTTAACACCCACACATGAAAAAAGACAAGAGGGGTGCGCCGGTGCATGTAGGAGTGTCGGATTGCGAAATGGACAACGGGGAAAATGCTCGGATGCATGAGACGAACACGTATGCAAATGAGATGCACATGATGACATGATATGATATGCATGACATGAATAAAATGCAAAACAAAAAACAAACCCAACCACGGAGGGAATATCATATCACATGGCCGAAAATGGCAAGAGTTGAAGTTACAAAGATGGAAAGTTACATCCGGGGTGTTACACATCACCTCCTCCGCCGCCACCATATCCAGATCGGGGATGGCGACGTCACTGGCCGCAGAGAGGGCCATCGTCTCCTCTGGGCCCGACAATTGGCGCTCATCATGCGTGTTCATGGAGTCCTCCATGACACGCTGCATGAGCCGGGCCTCCTTCTCCGCTGTCATGCGAGGAGGTGGAGGTGGTGACGGAGACGGGAAAGGCGACGGCGTGGGCGTGAGGCCGCGCACCCGTGTACGCCCACGCATCTTCCGATGTGGCCGCCGCGGCCCCGATGCTGTGCCGGCGAAGTAGGAGGCGCACCACACGTCCTGCTCGTCCTAGAGCCACGTGTCCCAGAGCACGAAGTTGGGGCTTACCTATCGTCATAGTAGAGGTCATCGGGGAGGCGGCGGCGGCGGTGCTCGATCTCATCGCAGCGTGCACGGCCACTCATCGGCACTGGCGGGATCGGGACCCGGTCGACGGAGAGGTGCCAATTGTTGGGGAGGTGGATGTCGCTCCACGGGGTTGGCGTCCTCGTCTCCCAGTAGCGCCGACATACATCAGCGTTGATGTACTGCCGGTCGCGCTCGCCGGCGGCCCTAGGGCTGATGGTGAAGGGGGCAGGCGCGGGGGCCCGACACGGGGGTGATGCGGCCTCCTCCTTTTTCATGGAGCCGCGGCGGCGTCCCGGTGAGGACCCAGCCTTGCGGTCGTGCTTCCCCTTGCGGCCGTAGTTCTAGAGCCCCATGGCTGCGAGGCGGCCGGCCGGCGAGTTCGAGGCTAGGGTTTGGGGGTGTCGGGTTTTGAGGAGGTCGCCGGGTGGAGTGGGGAGTGTGGACGACGACCGGTCCACGGCTTCCCCATTTAAGAAGGACCGCGACCGTTCACCTGAGCGGATGACAGGCAAGCCCGGCCGCGCGTACACATTGATGTTGGAGGGTGGGAGGTAGCTGGCCGCCTGCCACGCGGCCCCGACGCGAACGAGCGCGCGTCCATTTGCTGTCTGTCGCGACCCAAATCCGGCGCATGTTTGTGCTCGAAATGGGTCGGCCCGGACACAAAACGGACAAGATGTGTCCGGGCCGTCGCGCGCTGGGCTGCCCGGTTTGTTCATTTTACCCCAAACGGTCGGGGACGAATGAGATGGGATCGCGCGGTGGAGTTGGCCTGACAGCTGCTACATCTAAAGCAGGAGAGTATCTTTTTGAGGTCGCGTTGGTTTCATCCTTTCAAGTAAACCCCTTCCATTCATCGCAAAAAAAAGAGAGAAAGTAAAACATTTTGCTTTACGGCAACCATCGCTGTCTCAGCTCACTCTTATCTGTGTCGGTCTTGGACCTCGCCTCGCTATCTCCACACCTTCTCTTTCCCGTCTCCTGCTGCCCTGTCCGCCAAGCATCCGATACCACCGAGTCACGGCAATGTTCAACCTATCATTAGTTTTTTCTTTTGGGAAACACGGTAGGCTGAAGGCTCTAGAGCTGGCCAAACAGGCCGGCCCGGCCCGACCCACCATAATCATGCCCGACATGACCAACGTATAGCTTCATGGTGATGCCCCATGTGTCATGTAGGATCGAATGTCAGGGAAATTAGGCTCGGATAACGAACCGAGATCCTTTGCAAGAGGCCGGTGCTTGAGGAGAAAAAGTGTGGTCCGATGTAAAAAACTGAAAAAGTTAAAGTGAAGAGTAGAGATGTATATGTATTAAAGTTTGTATTTTTTATTTTTTGATGAGACCCACTAGTAATAGCTTGTGTTTGAAAAGAAAAATCAATATAGTTGCCTCAAGCTACTTTTTCTCATGAGGTATCTTTTTTTTGAGGGATTTCTCATGAGGTATCTGTATCCATATGCTATCATTGTTCATGCCGTGAGGACATGTTTACTAAACGGGGTTGGGCCATGCCGGCCCGCATGCTGCACCATCCAGCCCAGGCACGGCCCAGATGCTATTCAGGCCGGCACGCCAGGCCCGCGGGAGCTATATCTTACTTATATAACCAAAAATATGATGCCCTCGCGTAAATGCGTTCCACCACGTTAGTCATTGGGCCAGCCCAGTTTTGTCTGTTTTTCTCTTTCAGTCTGGTTTCCGATCGAGATGCTCACGTTGCCTCTGGTTTCTTTGATTTTTTTTTCTTTTTTCGTTTTTTCTGTTTTTTCATGGTTTCTCGTTGTTTTTTGTTTGCATCCGATGTTCTTCATTTCTCTCTAATTTTTCATGGGTTTTCTCTTCCTTTCTTATGTTTTTTGTTTCTTTCCTTGGTTTTCCTTTTATTTCTAATTTTCTTTTTTCTTTATTTTTTGTTTCTTTCTTGGTTTTCATTTTTGTCTCATTATTGGTTTTCACTGTTTTTCATTTCTTTTGCACTTGTTTCTTTGGTTTATTCTGTTTCCTGTTTTCTTTTAGTTTTTTGGTTTTCCTTTGTTTCTTTTGGTTTTCAACGTTTTTTCCTTTTTTGTTTCATTATTGGTTTTCATTCCTTTTGCACTTGTTTCTTCTGTTTTTCCAGTTTCTTGTTTTCTTTGGTTTTCATTTTTTTGGTTTTTTCCTTTGTTTCTTTTGGTTTTCAGTCTACATTTTTCGTACATGTCAAGAATATTTTGCTAATACACATTTGACATTTTTCAAATACAAGTTTAGCCATTTTTTAAGACATGGTTTACATGTTTCTATACATATTTTTGACATTTTTAAATGCTTGATTAATATTTTTCAAATAGAAGATTAACATTTTTTGAAAACATGGTTAATATTTTTTTCTATATACTTCCTTCGTAAACTAATATAAAAGTGTTTAGATCACTATTTTAATGATCTAAACGCTCTTATGTTAGTTTACAGAGGGAGTACATTTTAACATTTTCAAATGCTTGATTTGTTAGATTTATGGCGTGATCTCAAGTTCTTTACTATCTCTCCTTCTCTCTGAATTCTTCTCTGAAGAACAGTACACATGAGGTGGACCGAATACAGAGGAACGCAGTCACACAGAGAAAGAAGAGTTTTGTGACGCGTAATTCTTTGCATCTTTTCTAGGTCTTTGTTTTATTCCACCTTCCAATTGAAAAACAGCGGGAAGCTCGCCATGATCCCACTAAAAAAAACTAATACGCGTGCCATCCCACGGGCTAGGATCGTGCCGAGTCTGGAGCTAACAAACCAAGCTAAAGACTAGGACGGGCCACAACAAGAACGAGCTAGCTTTTGGCCCGTGCAACCTACATAAATTCGACTAAACCATGCGGCTGCACTTATGTTGTTACCAAGCAAATAAACAGAAAAACTAAATGATGCAGGTACGTTGAGGTTAACATCATTCACCTCGTCAAACTTAACGGATGTTCCAGTGAACCCACTCCGATTCTGTCCCTCAGCTCCAGGAAGCTAACTCTTCCCGATGCCTTTGTCTGTATCTGCGAGCTGATCTCCTGTGCGTACAAACTCCACTTCTATGCTGCCATTCTCAACACATTCACACACATAATGATATCTCAGATCGATATATGCTTACTTCTTTTATGATCTCGTCAGAATTTTTCTTTTGAGTTTTTTTTGAAGGCTCCTTTTGAGGGTTGAAAGCTCGGATTTGTAATTGTATATTTTTTAGCAAACTAGGTAATTGCACCGGGGTCTAAGCATTCTAAAGGTTCATTATCAATCGTGGAAAAATATATCTTTCACGATTCTCATCCATATTAGGCAACATTATGGACTAACATTGTTTATTGACCTTGCAGGCTGATCAACAATAACCCCTCTTCATTGCAGTCTAAACATGTTGCTGCAACTAAGCTTTACTTTTTACCGCATTTCATTTTTCAGAACCTAAAATGGACACAGAACATTAGTCCAAATGTATGGAAGTGGGCTTTTTTTAACACAATTGTCCCTTTTTTTTAATAGTTTCATCCCCTGCTACTGTGATATTTATAAATTCATTCTTGAAATAATAAAAGGTAAGAGACTGACCAAGCGAAAATCCCTTCAACACAAGAGCCTGTAACAAATATTAAAAACTAATTTAGATGGTTACCTCACAAAAGTCACCTTCAATATAACTTCAGGAGATAACTTTGTACAATTTTGGCCTACACGGAAGAGAAAAGCTCATGTAACCAAGTATCATGAACAAAATGATTCCTATTTATCTCAGTTCCGTATGTAAACAGATATCAATTCATCGAGATTTAAGTGAATGATAACCCTTAAATCTATATACATATCAGTTTTTGGCGAGTTTGAATGCCGACTCACATTTATTATACATCTGAAAAATAGAATGTGAGTTTCATTTCCGTTTATACGACAACACTTGTAGAAAAGGAACAACCAAAAGAGAAAACACAGAAACAAACTTGAAGAAGCACATGCAGGCAATAATCCCGTCAAAGGTAACCATATTAGTGCTAGTGCATAATAATTTGCTCCTGATTCCTGAATGAAGAAGTTACAATAAATCTTTTCCCCTGAAGATAACCATAGTAATTTTATCACTCAGTTAAGTATTTGATCAAGGACCACATGGCATGTGCAGCCACATGCACGAGGCCGATGGACCAGCTAATTGCACTTGCAGTCAAGATGACATGTATGTGTGCGTGCACCGCGCTTGCTGTATGCATGAACCCTTCTTATCTGATGATCTCTACCTATCTAACAGACATGCACGAACAGCTAATTTTGCCATGCGGAGGGCGGGAGCAACCAAATTGAGTTTACCTGCGTAGGGAACGTGGTGGTAGTACGAGCCAAAATTTTGAAGACTATCATCAGTGAGGGAAGTTGGAGGAGCGACGCCGTCATGCTGAGGGAGGAGCGCTGGTCAGGGAGTATACCTCGGCTCCAACCCCGTACACCTCGAGCGGCCGGATCCTGTGTTGCTGCTGGTCCGATGGCATAAGAGGGGTGGAGAACTCGGATGCCCGTGCCGCCGTCGCCGAGGGCAGCTGCTTCCGCCGCGGCACGCGCCTGGCCCAGATCCCCTCGGGCTCGCCGCCGGGGAGCGCAGTGCCCGACGCCTTCGCGAAATTGTTACCCGCCGCCGCCGCCGCTGCTCCGGAGACATGGAAACCTTACGGGGATGCGACTGGGGCAATAGATGATGGCTTGAGGAGCGGGCCAGATTATGGATTTTCTTTCTTGACGCACCAAAGTCGGTTTGAGGAAAAAACCGGGGAAAAGAAAACCAGGTGGAACGATGATGTGGGGTGGGAGGAACGATGCGGGGAGCGAGAGCCGGACGAAATGGGTTAACGTAAGAGGGGAGAGGGAACCTTACGTTTCTTTTAGATAGTAGAGAAGGTTCAAAACTCAGTCAGATAGGGCGGTGTCGTCCACAAAACAGGGCACCGATGGGGGAAGATACACAGCCCAGAAAATTTCAACCCAAAAGCCCAAAAGATTTCAGCCCAATTGCATACGCACGAAACAAGTGTCTAGTCCACTACTGCCCAGGTTACACACTTAGAGCGAAGGGACGACGAGACACACCTGTCAGGTCCTCCTACACGCGCCGCCGCCTCCAGGAGGCAAAATTTTGTGTTTTGACCCTTTTGTGGTCTAAATTCGGGATCTGACCCCAGTTTGATTTTTTTTAAATCTGACCCTTTTTCATACCGCCAGAGGGCTCGGTAGTAGGCTTACATAACCTACCGCCACGCTGCCTGGCGGTAGCAAACTAGTCCACATAAGCAGTGCAAACGGCCGCCGCCCCCCTCCGTTCGCACCCTACCGCCGCTGGTCCTGGCGGTAGGGTGCGGATAGTTATTTGGTGCGGCTGCCCGCCCCACCCTCTTCTTGCCCATACCCACCCGCCCCAACCCCCAATAACAGAGAGGAACTGCCTCTCTCTCCCCTCTCTCATCTCCTCCATTTCCCCCTCTGATCTTCTTCGTTTCTTCATCATTTTTGCGGATCGAGATGGCCCCATAAAGAGAAAAGTAAGCTCCTTCGACCCCTCCAATTAGTTTTAGTCAAATAGCTTCTGATTCGATGCATTATTTGATTCAAATCACTCCCCTTTTGAACTAGATTTAATTAGTTTGAACCCTAGGATTGATTTAGGTTGATTCTAGATGTTATATTGTGTTAGATATGAACTCTAGTCACTAGTTGGTATGCATGGTTGTGTGAAGATGAACCCTAGTGGAGGATTTTTTCTGATATGATGCATGTTGGTGGATTTGTTGTGATATGGTGATGCATGTTGATATGCTATGATGCAAGTAGTGGATGTATTGTGAGAAAAAAATGTTGAACCCTCAAGATGAACCTAGTTGGCCTGCGATGTTGCAGCTGCGGCGGCCCTGTGTGTGTCTAGGGGGGGGGGAGTACTTCTAGTGCAGCAATACCAACCTGGAGAGTGTCGTGTTTGCGACTATCCTTACTGCAGTCCCTACAAATAAAGGTATCCACTTTACTGGTGTAAGGGCATATTTCACCAAATGTAGTTTTGGTGATTGATGACAATGCTTTTGCAGACTAATCATGTGCTTTGAGCATTGCTAATGTTTAGGCACAAGACGATTTGTTGCCCCTCGAAGCCTAGTGAAGACGGCGTTTCTCTACGTTTCTTTTCGGTGGATTTGAGTCGTAGGAAAGCCGTACTATTAAGAGGGGGTCCGCTTTGGAAAGTATAGGGTGGAATCATCATGTACACATATGTTCCTTTGCACCACCTTTCCTTTGCATCTTTGGAGCACCGACTGTTTATCCGTGTCTTTGCAAAATGAAGGACTCCTGGTGTTATTGAGCCATGGCATGCGGTAGTACTGCTCAAGGGAGCAGTAGTACCGTAGAGGCCCACGGTAGTACCTGCCAGTCATGCGGTAGTACCGCTCCCCAGGCACGGTAGTACAGCGGCCTCTGACCCAGCACAGCAACACGAGCGGAAGTAGGGACGAATGTAATTTTTTACATCCGCGCCCTACGCGGTAGTACCGCTCCCTGTATGCGGTAGTACCGTGTCGGATTTTTGCACATACCAAAACTCAGCGGAAGTAGCCATGGATGTATTTTTCTTCGTCCGTGCCTTTCCAGCCCAGACCAACCCTGCCTTGCGGTAGTACCACAAGGGCGAGCGGTAGTACCACTCCGACAGTTCTACTGCTCCTTGCTTCAATGCAACAGGGCTGGTCTGGCTCCTGCCGCGCAAGCGGTAGTACCGCGGTACCTCGTGGTAGTATCACAGGCCCTTGCAGTAGTACCACACGTCTGCTGTGGTAGTACCGCACACTACTAGGAAAACTCTTACCAGTAGCGTGGTTTTTTTTGATACCAATAGCGTGGGTGCCGGCGCTACTGAAGGAAATATGCCCTAGAGGCAATAATAAAGTTATTATTTATTTCCTCATATCATGATAAATGTTTATTATTCATGCTAGAATTGTATTAACCGGAAACATAATACATGTGTGAATACATAGACAAACATAGTGTCACTAGTATGCCTCTACCTGACTAGCTCGTTGATCAAAGATGGTTGTGTTTCCTAACCATAGACATGAGTTGTCATTTGATTAACGGGATCACATCATTAGGATAATGATGTGATTGACTTGACCCATTCCGTTAGCTTAGCACTTGATCGTTTAGTATGTTGCTATTGCTTTCTTCATGACTTATACATGTTCCTATGTCTATGAGATTATGCAACTCCCGTTTAACGGAGGAACACTTTGTGTGCTACCAAACGTCACAACGTAACTGGGTGATTATAAAGGAGCTCTACAGGTGTCTCCGAAGGTACATGTTGAGTTGGCGTATTTCAAGATTAGGATTTGTCACTCCGATTGTCGGAGAGGTATCTCTGGGCCCTCTCGGTAATGCACATCACTATAAGCCTTGCAAGCAATGTAGCTAATGAGTTAGTTGCGGGATGATGCATTACATAACGAGTAAAGAGACTTGCCGGTAACGAGATTGAACTAGGTATTGAGATACCGATGATCGAATCTCGGGCAAGTAACATACCGATGACAAAGGGAACAACGTATGTTGTTATGCTATTTGACCGATAAAGATCTTCGTAGAATATGTAGGAGCCAATATGAGCATCCAGGTTCCGCTATTGCTTATTGACCGGAGACGTGTCCCGGTCATGTCTACATAGTTCTCGAACCCGTAGGGTCCGCATGCTTAAAGTTCGGTGACGATCGATATTATGAGTTTTTGTGTTTTGATGTACCGAAGGTAGTTCGGAGTCCCCGATATGATCACGGACATGACGAGGAGTCTCGAAATGGTTGAGACGTAAAGATCTATATATTGGATGACTATGTTCGAACACCAGAATGGTTTTGGATGGTTTCAGGCATATACCGGAGTACCGGGGGGATACCGGAACCCCCCCATGGGTTTATTGGGCCTCATGGGCCCTAGTGGAGAAGAGGAGGGGCGGCCAGGGCAGGCCTCGCGCCCCCTTTCCTTCCTCTCCTCTCTCCCTTCCTTTCCCCCTCCTACTCCAACTAGGAAAAGAGGGAGTCCTACTCCCGGTGGGAGTAGGACTCCTCCCTAGTGTGCCTCCTCCTGGCCGGCCGCCCCCTCCCCCTTGATCCTTTATATACGGGGGCAGGGGGGAACCTCTAGACTCAACAATTGATCTCTTGATCTCTTAGCCATGTGCGGTGCCCCCCTCCACCATATTCCACCTCAATAATATCGTAGCGGTGCTTAGGCGAAGCCCTGCATCGGTAGCATCATCAACACTGTCATCACATCGTCGTGCTGACAGAACTCTCCCGCAAAGCTCTGCTGGATCGGAGTTCGTGAGACGTCATCGAGATGAACGTGTGCTGAACTCGGAGGTGCCGTACGTTCGGTACTTGATCGGTCGAATCATGAAGACGTACGACTACATCAACCGCATTGTGCTAACGCTTCCGATTTCGGTCTACGAGGGTACGTGGACAACTCTCTCCCCTCGCATTGCTATGCATCACCATGATCTTGCGTGTGCATAGGAATTTTTTTGAAATTACTATGTTCCCCAACAGTGGTACCAGAGCCTGGTTTTATGCGTAGATGTTATATGCATGAGTAGAACACAAGTGAGTTGTGGGCGATACAAGTCATACTGCTTACCAGCATGTCATACTTTGGTTTGAAGGTATTGTTGGATGAAGCGGCCCAGACCTACATTACACGTACGCTTACGCGAGACTGGTTCTACCGATGTGCTTTTCATATAGGTGGCTGGCGGGTGTCAGTTTCTCCAACTTTAGTTGAACCGAGTGTGGCTACGCTCGGTCCTTGAGAAGGTTAAAACAACACTAACTTGACGAACTATCGTTGTTGTTTTGATGCGTAGGTAAGAACGGTTCTTTCTCAACCTATAGCAGCCACGTAAAACTTGCAACAACAAAGTAGAGGACGTCTAACTTGTTTTTGCAGGGCATGTTGTGATGTGATATGGTCAAGAAATGATGCTAAATTTTATTGTATGAGATGATCATGTTTTGTAACAAAGTTATCGGCAACTGGCAGGAGCCATATGGTTGTCGCTTTATTGTATGCAATGCAATCGCCCTGTAATTGCTTTACTTTATCACTAAGCAGTAGCGATAGTCGTAGAAGCAATAGGTGGCGAAACGACAACGATGCTATGATGAAGATCAAGGCGTCGCGCCGGTGACGATGGTGATCATGACGGTGCTTCAGAGATGGTGATCACAAGCACAAGATGATGATGGCCATATCATATCACTTATATTGATTGCATGTGATGTTTATCCTTTATGCATCTTATTTTGCTTTGATTGACGATAGCATTATAAGATGATCTCTCACTAAATTTCAAGGTATAAGTGTTCTCCCTGAGTATGCAGCGTTGCGAAAGTTCTTCGTGCTAAGACACCTCGTGATGATCGGGTGTGATAGGCTCTACAGTCAAATACAACGGGTGCAAAACAGTTGCACACGCAGAATACTCAGGTTAAACTTGACGAGCCTAGCATATACAGATATGGCCTTGGAACACTGAGACCGAAAGTGGGAGCGTGAATCATATAGTAGATATGATCAACATAGTGATGTTCACCATTGAAAACTACTCCATCTCACGTGATGATCGGACATGATTTAGTTGATTTGGATCATGTGGTCACTTAGATGATTAGAGGGATGTCTATCTAAGTGGGAGTTCTTAAGTAATATGATTAATTGAAATTTAATTTATCATGAACTTAGTACCTGATAGTATTTTTGATTGTCTATGTTATTGTAGATAGATGGCTCGTGTTGTTGTTCCGTTGAATTATAATGCGTTCCTTGAGAAAGCTAAGTTGAAAGATGATGGTAGCAATTACACAGACTGGGTCCGTAACTCGAGGATTGTCCTCATTGATGCACAGAAGAATTACGTCTTGGAAGCACCGTTGGGTGCCATGTCTGCTGTAGATGCAACTGACAACGTTAAGAACGTCTGGCAGAGCAAAGCTGATGACTACTTGATAGTTCAGTGTGCCATACTTTACGGCTTAGAACCAGGACTTCAACGACGTTTTAAACGTCATGGAGCATATGAGATGTTCCAGGAGTTGAAGTTAATATTTCAAGCAAATGCCCGGATTGAGAGATATGAAGTCTCCAATAAGTTCTATAGCTGCAAGATGGAAGAGAATAGTTCTGTCAGTGAACATATACTCAAAATGTCTGGGTATAATAATCATTTGATTCAACTGGGAGTTAATCTTCCTGATGATAGTGTCATTGACAGAATTCTTCAATCACCGCCACCAAGCTACAAGAGCTTCGTGATGAACTATAATATGCAAGGGATGAACAAGACTATTCCCGAGCTCTTCGCAATGCTAAAAGCTGCAGAGGTAGAAATAAAAAAGGAGCATCAAGTGTTGATGGTCAACAAGACCACCAGTTTCAAGAAAAAGGGTAAAGGGAAGAAGAAGGGTAACTTCAAGAAGAACGGCAAACAAGTTGTTGCTCAAGAGAAGAAACCCAAGTCTGGACCTAAGCCTGAGACTGAGTGCTTCTACTACAAGCAGACTGGTCACTGGAAGCGGAACTGCCCCAAGTATTTGGCGGATAAGAAGGATGGCAAGGAGAACAAAGGTATATGTGATATACATGTTATTGATGTGTACCTTACTAATGCTCGCAGTAGCACCTGGGTATTTGATACTGGTTCTGTTGCTAATATTTGCAACTCGAAACAGGGACTACGGATTAAGCAAAGATTAGCTAAGGACGAGGTGATGATGCGCGTGGGAAATGTTTCCAAAGTCGATGTGATCGCGGTCGGCATGCTACCTCTACATCTACCTTCGGGATTAGTTTTAGACCTGAATAATTGTTATTTGGTGCCAGCGTTAAGTATGAACATTATATCTGGATCTTGTTTGATGCGAGACGGTTATTCATTTAAATCAGAGAATAATGGTTGTTCTATTTATATGAGTAATATCTTTTATGATCATGCACCCTTGAAGAGTGGTCTATTTTTATTGAATCTCAATAGTAGTGACACACATATTCATAATGTTGAAGCCAAAAGATGCAGAGTTGATAATGATAGTGCAAGTTATTTGTGGCACTGCCGTTTGGATCATATTGGTGTAAAAGCGCATGAAGAAACTCCATACTGATGGACTTTTGGAATCACTTGGTACTTGTGAATCGTGCCTCATGGGTAAGATGACTAAAACGCCGTTCTCTGGAACTATGGAGCGAGCAACAGATTTATTGGAAATCATACATACTGATGTATGTGGTCCAATGAACATTGAGGCTCGCAGCGGGTATCATTATTTTCTCACATTCACCGATGATTTGAGCAGATATGGGTATATCTACTTAATGAAACATAAGTCTGAAACATTTGAAAAGTTCAAAGAATTTCAGAGTGAGGTGGAAATCATCGTAATGAGAAAGTAAAATTTCTATGATCTGATTGTGGAGGAGAATATTTGAGTTATGAGTTTGGTCTACATTTGAAACAATGCGGAATAGTTTCGCAACTCACGCCACCCGGAACACCACAACGTAATGGTGTGTCCGAACGTCGTAATCATACTTTTCTAGATATGGTGCGAAATATGATGTCTCTTATTGATTTACCGCTATCATTTTGGGGTTATGCTTTAGAGACGGCTGCATTCACGTTAAATAGGGCACCATCAAAATCCGTTGAGACAACGCCTTATGAACTGTGGTTTGGCAAGAAACCAAAGTTGTCGTTTCTTAAAGTTTGGGGCTGCGATGCTTATGTAAAGAAACTTCAACCTGATAAGCTCGAACCCAAATCAGAGAAATATGTCTTCATAGGATACCCAAAGGAGACTACTGGGTACACCTTCTATCACAAATCCAAAGGCAAGACTTTTGTTGCTAAATTTGGATCCTTTCTAGAGAAGGAGTTTCTCTCAAAAGAAGTGAGTGGGAGGAAAGTAGAACTTGATGAGGTAAATATACCTGCTCCCTTATTAGAAATTAGTTCATCATAGAAACCGGTTCCTGTGACGTCTACACCAATTAGTGAGGAAGCTAATGATATTGATCATGAAACTTCAGATCAAGTTACTACCAAACCTCGTAGGTCAACCAGAGTAAGATCCACACCAGAGTGGTACGGTAATCCTATTCTGGAAGTCATGTACTTGACCATGGCGAACCTACGAACTATGAGGAAGCGATGATGAGCCCAGATTCCGCAAAATGGCTTGAGGCCATGAAATCTAAGATGGGATCCATGTATGAGAACAAAGTATGGACTTTGGTTGACTTGCCCGATGATCGGCAAGCCATCGAGAATAAATGGATCTTCAAGAAGAAGAGTGACGCTGATGGTAATGTTACTGTCTACAAAGCTCGACTTGTTGCGAAAGGTTTTCGACAAGTTCAAGGGGTTGACTATGATGAGACTTTCTCACCCGTAGTGATGCTTAAGTCTGTCTGAATCATGTTAGCAATTGCCGCATTTCATGATTATGAAATATGGCAAATGGATGTCAAAACTTGTAGGATCGGAAGTATTTCTAGAGGGGGGTGATTAGACTACTTGACCATATAAAAATTTATCCTTTTCCCAATTTTAGTCTTTGGCATATTTTAGCTATCTTAGCACAAGTCAAGCAATCTTAACACAATTCAAGCAAGTATGCAAAGAGTATATGAGCAGCGGAAAGTAAAGCATGCAACTTGCAAGAATGTAAAGGGAAGGGTTTGGAGAATTCAAACACAATTGGAGACACGGATGTTTTTGTCATGGTTCTGATAGGTGGTGCTATCGTACATCCACGTTGATGGAGACTTCAACCCATGAAGGGTAACTGTTGCACGAGTCCACGGAGGGCTCCACCCATGAAGGGTCCACGAAGAAGTAACCTTGTCTATCCCACCATGGCCGTCGCCCACGAAGGACTTGCCTCACTAGCGGTAGAACTTGATGAAGTAGGCGATCTCCTTGCCCTTACAAACTCCTTGGTTCAACTCCACAATCTTGTCGGAGGCTCCCAAGTGACACCTAGCCAATCTAGGAGACACCACTCTCCAAGAAGTAACAAATGGTGTGTTGATGATGAACTCCTTGCTCTTGTGTTTCAAATGATAGTCTCCCCAACACTCAACTCTCTCTCACATGATTTGGATTTGGTGGAAAGAATATTTGAGTGGAAAGCAACTTGGGGAAGGCTAGAGATCAAGATTCATATGGTAGGAATGGAATATCTTGGCCTCAACACATGAGTAGGTGGTTCTTTCTCAGAAACAGCAAGTTGGAAGTGTAGGTTTGTTCTGATGGCTCTCTTCACGAATGAAGAGGAAGTGGAGGGGTATATATAGCCTCCACAAAAAATCTAACCATTACACACAACTTACCAAACTCGGTGGGACCGAATTGAGAAACTCGGTCGGACCGATTTAACAAATCTAGTGACCGTTAGGATTTTCGGTGGGACCGACATGCAACTCGGTAGGACCGATATGATTAGGGTTAGGGCATAACATAATCTCGGTGAGACCGATTGCACAAACTCGGTGAGACCGATTTTGGTAATAAGCTAACCAGAGAGTTGGTCAGGTAAACTCGGTGGGGCCGGTTCGCTCATTTCGGTGGGACCGAAATGTTACAAAAGGAAACAAGGAGTTTACATTGCAATCTCGGTGGGACCGATCGCTCATCTCGGTGGTACCGAAACGTTACGAAGGGAAACAGAGAGATTACAATCCCATCTTGGTGAGACCGAGATCCCTATCAATGACATCTGAACTCGATGGCGCCGGGTAGAAATAATCGGTAGGGCCGAGTTTGAATTTTGGGTTTAGGTCATATGTGGATGTGAGAAAGTAGTTGAGGGTTTTGGAGCATATCACTAAGCACTATGGAGCAAGAAACTCATTAAGCAACTCCTCATCCCTTCTTGATAGTATTGGCTTTTCCTATAGACTCAATGTGATCTTGGATCACTAAAATATAAAATGTAGAGTCTTGAGCTTTTGAGCTTGAGCCAATCCTTTTATCCTTAGCATTTTGAGGGATCCACCTTTCTTATCCATGCCATGCCATTCCATTGAGCTTTTCCTGAAATATTCATCTTGGAATGATGTTAGCTCAATGAGCTATATGTTGTTAGGAATTACCAAAACCACCTAGGGATAGTTGCACTTTCAATCTCCCCCTTTTTGGTAATTGATGACAACATATAGATCAAAGCTTCGACAAATGATAATAAGAGTGAAAAACATTGTCGCTTTGAGAAGTATGTGATAAGAAAGAGCTCCCCCTAAATTTGTGCATAGTTTAAGATTTGCTTTGGACTGCGAATGCACAAAGAAAGGCTTATGGGTTACTCTTCCATGTGACATACATCTTGGTGGAGCGCTCAAAATGATAATGATTGAATACATGCACTCATCACCAAGCAAAGTGAATGATCATATAGAGATAAGAAGGATAATGTCATCCAAAAAGCAGAAATGTAGCATATGATCAAACACATGATCATCCAGGTATCACACAGACATAAAGTATTTCAATCAAGCAAATAAAGTTCAACCACCAAAGCAAGAGAGAATAAAAAGCAACACTCTCTCTCGAAGCCTATGATCTATACATTTTTCTCCCCCTTTGGCAACAAGTTACCAAAAAGTTCATAGAAAATGCATAGCACTAGATCGACTCTTAGGCTTGATCTTCAGGTGGTGGTGTAGAGATGGCTTCTTGGACGAAGACTTCAGTTGATGTGGATGGAGCTGAAGGTGTAGGTGCTGGAGCTGGTTGCACTGGAGCTGTAGGTCTTGTAGCTGGTGCAGATGAAGTGGCTCTGGTGTCTGTCACTGGCACTTCAGCTGATCTCTGAGCTCTAGGCACTCTGGCAAATGCATCAGTGGTTGTCTTGCCCTTCCTCTCCTGCATATCATCCTGAAGCTGCTCAACAACAGACTGGATCTCAGTTACCTTCACATCCAAGTCATAGAACTTCTGCTCCATGATCCTCTCCAGGCTCTCCTGGTTTTGAGTCAAGGTGGCCAGCCCCTTCTCAATCCTCAGAGTGGATGCAATCAAGTATCCTAGTTGATCTTGTTTGCTCTTCAGAAAGTACTGAGATGCCTCTTCATTGTTGGCATCTTGGTAGCCTTCCCTGTCCTTGCCTTCTCCTCCTTTGCTTGAGCATGCACGGAAGATGGTTCATCATCATCCATAACCACTTGGTTATCCTCAAGTATGGAAAGATAGGCATGTGATCCTTGTCCAACAAGTATGTGCCTGTGCCCATCTTGGAGTTAATCAGCTCCTGGATCTGTGGGGCATACCCACAACTTCTCTTCTGGTCAGTTGTTGTCCTCTTGATAGTTTCAACGATGAGTCTCATGACCTTGAACTTTTGAGTCACATCAAATATATGTAGCAGATTGATAGCATGGCCTCTGATCATGTTATGATCTCCTGACTTGGGCAAGAGTGTGTGCCTAAGGATCCGGTTGATGGTTGGCAGTCCCGACAGAAGGAAATGTACAGATCCAAACTTGTGAGTTTCAAGAGCTTTATCTGGGATCTCCTTGTACATGTGTGCCATAGAATTGTGATCCTTCTTCTTCTTGGCATAGACATCCAAGTCATCTTCTTTCTCCTTTGGTGCATTGATCAGATTTGCCCATTCTTCAATAGTAGACTGGTACCTTCTACCTTCAGACATCCAAACTATTCTGCCATCTGGATAGAAATGTGTCGTGGAGTAGAATTGCATTATGAGCTCATCATTCCACTTTGTGAACTTCCGTCCAACAAAGTCTGCAACTCCACAAGCACTAAAACTGTCATACACACCAGGATAGTGTTCCTCATTCTCCTTGATGTATTTCCAGTCCACCCACCTTATGTCACAAACTATAGGCTTCTTGTCCAGCAGCACAGTCTCATAGAAATCCTGCTGTTCCTTAGTATGGAACCTGTAGTCAATAGTAGTCCTTCTCCTGATAGCATAAGGATCAGACAACCTCCACTGTCTGAGTCCTGCATCCTTCCTCAACTTCATGTTCTCAGCCACATGATGAGCATCATTGTGGTCTGGAATCTTTGGCTTCAACTTTCTCAAGATATGCTCTTCATCTTCTTCTTCTTCAGCAGCAGCTTCAGGCACTGAGGCCTTGTTCTTTTCAGCAGCAGATATGTTTCTGGTATTCCTCTTAGGTGCAGTCTTGGGCTTGGAGGCAGCTTTGGGTGCTTCTTTGGGCTTTTATGATGCAGCCCCTGACCTAATAGCATTACCCATAAGCTTCTGAGCCTTGGGTGCTGGTGCAACAACCTCTTCTTCCTCTTCCTCTTCCATCATGGAGGGTTGTCCAAAAACTCCGGCCATGGTCTTCTTGACCCTTTCCTTCCTCTTCTTCCCTTCTGCAGCAGCCTCTTTGGGATCAGATTTCTCAGGTACTTGAGTAGAGGCTCTGGCTTTAGACATGGGAGTTCTCTTTGCAGGCACTTTGGTCTTCATACCAGGCTTAGTGGCTGCAGCTGTGCCATATTCCTTTTGAGCACTTTCTTCTTGGATGTGGCCTCATCCTCAACTGCCACATAGTCTTCATCCTCAGATTATGAGGTTTTCTTCTTTCTGGCCCTGGTGGCAGCTTTGGGCAAGTTGCTTGGGGTGCTCCTGCTGTCCTCATCAGAGGTGCTAGAGGGACTAGTGCTCTCACTCATGTGAATCTGCTCCTCTGATTGGTTCTAGCTGTCACTTTGATCAGAAATAATGCAAACACTGACTGCAGACCCTGTGAATAGATATAGATGAGATAGAGTGGATGAGCCTCACAAAATATAGAGGTTTTTGCAAAAGAATGATTCAAAAACTTAGTTTTAGTTTTCCACGGAAAGCATTTCGGATCAACAAATTGCAAACTCGGTGATACCGAAGCAGCTTTTGGAACCTAAACTAGTGAACTCGGTCTGATCGAGTCACAGTTCGGTGGCACCGAGACTGCTAGGGTTTCACAAAGTCCTGAACTCGGTCACACCGATTTGCAATTCTCGGTCAGACCGAGAATCACTTGTGCAATGGCCTTAGCCGAATTGGTGGAACCGAATTCTACAACTTGGTGGGTCCGAGATGGTTTCGGCGGAAACCTAACCCTAAATTTTCAATTCACCTCTAATCTATGGATTGTTTTGACTGGATAGAGTAGTTTCAATCGTGGCAAGAATCATGATGAACACAATGTGCTAGGAATCAGACGGGGATAGCACTGTGATCAAGTCCATACCCTAACTTGGCGATGAACTCACTACGGCGGCAACAGCTAGGATGAATTCCGTTGACGGCGGCGGAGACCATCGACTGGAGGCGGCTGGCGACGAGGAGGACGATCCGGAGACCCTGGAGGTAGAGCGAGCTATGCGCGGGCGAAAAGGGTTCGGAGAAAGTTTCCAAAATTTTGCCCGTGAGTATATATAGCCCGACCCTGTCGGTGTGACCGAGTGGAACAACTCGGTGGCACCGAGATGGATAACTGTTGACAGTTATAGCAACTTGGTGTGACCTAAATGTTCAAATCAGTTGCACTGAGATTGAAAACCTAGATCGACTTAGTGATCTCGGTATGACCGAAATGGAAGAATCGGTCAGACCGAAACGCACAAAGAAGTTTTGGAAGTTTAAGTCTATGACGAATCGGGGACTCCGAGTGCTCCTCACACAGAGTGGTTCGAATCTGACTTGATCAAATTTTGTGATGTAGCATGAATAGAGTTTGAGACAAGAAAAGCATAGATAGCTAGAGAAGGTTCTTAGGAATTCTTGTCCATCCACTTGTCAAAAGAAAAAGAAACCAATCAATCAAAGCAACAAGTGGATGTCCTCGAATGAGTTAAATATGCAACCAACATGCTCACACAATAAAGTGGCAAATGAAATATGTGGCAAATCATGCACAACCAATTCTAGCATCTATCAAACAATTGGCGATGACTAGGTCATCTATATATGAGTATATTGACTTAGGAGTCAAATGAGAACATTTGATCATAGGTCATACGCATCATTTAAGCTCAAGTGGGGTTACCACTTTACATAATGCACTGATGTGTTCACACCATTAGAGTTGCTTGGACTCAATTCTTAGAGTTAAGCTCCCCCTAGATGTGAGATTCCCCCTATTGAGGGATGAACTAACCTTGGGTTTTGTCGATGATGACTTCATGTAGGTGTTGAAGATGTGGATGCTCAATGTTGATGTAGATCATTTGGAGCAATCCTTTGGAGTGAGTTGCACTTTCAATACCTACACAGGTTAGTCCCACAAGGAACAAACAAGGATATCCATAGACATAGAGTGATGCACACACAAGATGATGTCTATGAAAGCATTAGGTTACCTTGTCCCTTGTCTTACCAACAAGAGGGTTTGTGACTCCTTGAACTAGTGCAATATGTGGAAGTTGATTGTACTTGTTGTTTCCAAAATGATATGAGTGAAATATGTTGGCGGAGTCACCCTCAAGAACTCTTTAGTTCTTCTTCTTTGGGATCCACATCATCTTGATGGGAATCCTTGGAGTTGTAGTCGTACTTGATGAAGTAGAACTTGACGTAGTCTTGGGAACCCACTTGACCAAGGCCTTAGGAGCTTCTTCAAATGCATCAATCTCCTCTTGAAGCTTATCCTTGCCTTTTTGCTTGTGGTCTTGTGGTGGAAGATCATCTTGAGCATGTGTCCCCTTGAAGGAAGTAGGATCATACTTCTTTTGTTGAGGAACAAACTTCGTCTTGGGATATTGATCTTCTTCCCACTCAACTCCATTGGCATTGAACTTTCGTTCAAAACCAACACCTTGGTTCTTCCGGTGCCTTCCTTGCTTGCGTACAATTTCCTCAAATTGCTTACTCCCAGCAAGGCTCTTGTAAACACCTATCTCTATAATTCCCTTCAATAAGCTATTTTCTTACTCAAGTGTAACTTGGCTAAGAGAATCATTAGTGGAATCAAGAGAACTACTAGAAGCAACAACATTGGATTTAGCATGATTATTGTTACTACTAGAGGAAGAATCCTTCTTGTTCTTGTTAATGGACTTGACTTGAGGCATGTAAGTTGATAAGAGTAAACGCTTGGCAATGTAAGAAGAACTTTTCTTACGGAGATCATCATTGATTGCCTTTAAGAACTCTTGCTCTTGCTCAAGGTTGAGCTTTTCAAAGCGTAACTTCTCATGAGCCCTTAAAAGTTCTCGATGATCTTCTAAGATAGTTTCATGAGCTAACTTAAGAGTATTTAGTTCTTTAGTTAGAAGATCAATCTTCTCCTTATCATTGTCATTCGTTTTATCTTGATTAGCATGATTAATTGATGATTCATCATAGTATTCATCACCAGAGTTGTCAACAAGTAAATCATCATCACCTAGCAAGTCATCTTCATCACTATTGAAATCAACATACTCGGGGTGTGTAACCTTTGGGCCTTTAGCCATGAAGCATCTTCCAAGTCCTTCATTTGGTGAATTAAATATGTCATAGGAGTTGGTTGACACAAGTGCTAGACCGGCAACACCTTCATCTTGAGTATATTCGGAGTCAGAGTGATAGCTTCTCTCGGAGTGATTGTCGGAGTCGGAGCCAGATACCCATTCACCAACATGAGCTTGATGTCTTCGTTTTGTGTAGCTCCTTGATGACTTGTCCTTCCTTTCCGAATCCTTGCTTCTCCGGGATGTTCTTCGTTCATAACGATCATCTCTACTCCTCCTCTCTCTTGGTGGTGATTCTTCTCTTCTACTTCTCCTCTTGGGTGATTCTTCTCTTCTACTTCTCCTCTTGGGTGATTCTTCTCTTCTTTTGTGGGGTGCCGTACACTCATTGGAATAGTGTCCGGGTCTCCCACAATTTTAGCAATTGCGCTCTTGACTAGAAGATCTTTTGTCATTGTAGGACCTTGACTTGGAGCTTCTCTCTTTGCTTCTACTCTTGTAGAATTTGTTGAAGTTCTTCACCATTAACTCAATTCTTCATTGAAGGTTTGTTTCTCACTTGATGATGTAGGGGCTTCACATGAGGCTTCGTAAGCACCACTTAACTTGTTGTGAAGTTCCTCCTTATCCTTGAGTGACATCTCATGAGCAACAATTCTTCCAATGACTTCTGTTGGCTTGAGATCTTTGTAATTGGGCATCATTTGGATCAATGTGCACACGGTATCATATTTTCCGTCCAAAGCTCTTAGGATCTTCTTGATGATGAATTTGTCGGTCATCTCTTCACTTCCTAAGCCCGCAATCTCATTTGTGATAAGAGCAAGCCTAGAGTACATTTCAGCGACACCTTCACCATCCTTCATTTTAAACTTGTAAAGTTGACTTTGGAGCACATCCAACTTGGATTCCTTGACGGAGTCGGTTCTTTTGTGCATATCAATCAAAGTATCCCAAATTTCCTTTGCATTCTCAAGACGGCTGATTTTTGTTGAATTCTTCGGGGCACAATCCGTTGAAGAGGATATCACAAGCTTGAGCATTGTATTGCAGCATCTTCAACTCATTCACGCTAGCTTCACGGTTCGGTTCTCTCCCATCAAAGAATTCACCTTGCAAGCCAATACACACAATAGCCCAAATTACGGGGTTATGTACGAGAATATGCATTTTCATCTTATGCTTCCAACTAGCAAAATTCGTACCATCAAAGTAAGGACCTCTACGGTGATAATTTCCCTTGCTAGACGCCATACTCTCCTAGGTTGTGAAACCAAGGCTATGACCACCAAAAGATATGGAAATCAAAGCAAATGGAGACCAAAACACTGATACCACTTGTAGGATCAGAAGTATGTCTAGAGGGGGGGGGGGTGATTAGACTACTTACCAAATAAAAACTCATCATTTTCCCAGTTTTAGTCTTTGGCAGATTTTAGCTATCTTAGAACAAGTCAAGCAATCTTAACACAATTCAAGAAAGCATGCAAAGAGTATATGAGCAGAGGAAAATAAAGCATGCAACTTGCAAGAATGTAAAGGGAAGGGTTTGGAGAATTCAAACGCAATTGGAGACACGGATGTTTTTGTCGTGGTTCTGATAGGTGGTGCTATCGTACATCCACGTTGATGGAGACTTCAACCCATGAAGGGTAACTATTGCGCGAGTCCACGGAGGGATCCACCCACGAAGGGTCCATGAAGAAGCAACCTTGTCTATCCCACCATGGCCGTCGCCCACGAAGGACTTGCCTCACTAGCGGTAGATCTTCATGAAGTAGGCGATCTCCTTGCCCTTACAAACTCCTTGGTTCAACTCCACAATCTTGTCGGAGGCTCCCAAGTGACACCTAGCCAATCTAGGAGACACCACTCTCCAAGAAGTAACAAATGGTGTGTTGATGATGAACTCCTTGCTCTTGTGCTTCAAATGATAGTCTCCCCAACACTCAACTCTCTCTCACAGGATTTGGATTTGGTGGAAAGAAGATTTGAGTGGAAAGCAACTTGGGGAAGGCTAGAGATCAAGATTCATATGGTAGGAATGGAATATCTTGGCCTCAACACATGAGTAGGTGGTTCTCTCTCAGAAACAACAAGTTGGAAGTGTAGGTTTGTTCTGATGGCTCTCTTCACAAATGAAGAGGAGGTGGAGGGGTATATATAGGCTCCACACAAAATCTAACCGTTACACACAACTTACCATACTCGGTGGGACCGAATTGAGAAATTCGGTCGGACCGATTTAGCAAATCTGGTGACCGTTAGGATTTTCGGTGGGACCGACATGCAACTCGGTAGGACCGATATGATTAGGATTAGGGCATAACGTAATCTCGGTGAGACCAATTACACAAACTCGGTAAGACCGATTTTGGTAATAAGCTAACCAGAGAGTTGGTCAGGTAAACTCGGTGGGACCGGTTCGCTCATTTGGGTGGGACCGAAATGTTACCAAAAGGAAACAGGGAGTTTACATTGCAATCTCGGTGGGACCGATCGCTCATCCCGGTGGTACTGAAATGTTACGAAGGGAAATAGAGAGATTACAATCCCATCTCGGTGAGACCGATATTCTTATCGGTGAGACCGATTTGCCTAGGGTTTGTGGCAGTGGCTATGACATTTGAACTCGGTGGCGCTGGGTAGAAAGAATTGGTAGGGCCGAGTTTGAATTTTGGGTTTAGGTCATATGTGGATGTGAGAAAGTAGTTGATGGTTTTGGAGCATATCACTAAGCACTGTGGAGCAAGAAACTCATTAAGCAACACCTCATCCCTTCTTGATAGTATTGGCTTTTCCTATAGACTCAATGTGATCTTGGATCACTAAAATATAAAATGTAGAGTCTTGAGCTTTTGAGCTTGAGCCAATCCTTTTATCCTTAGCATTTTGAGGGATCCACTTTTCTCATCCATGCCATGCCATTCCATTGAGCTTTTCCTGAAATATTCATCTTGGAATGATGTTAGCTCAATGAGCTATATGTTGTTAGGAATTACCAAAACCACCTAGGGATAGTTGCACTTTCAAAACTGCATTCCTAAATGGATTTCTAGAAGAAGAGTTGTATATGATCCAACCAGAAGGTTTTGTCGATCCAAAAGATGCTAACAAAGTGTGCAAGCTCCAGCGATGCATTTATGGACTGGTGCAAGCCTCTCGGAGTTGGAATAAACGCTTTGATAGTGTGATCAAAGCATATGGTTTTATACAGGCTTTTGGAGAAGCCTGTATTTACAAGAAAGTGAGTTGGAGCTCTGTAGCATTTCTGATATTATATGTAGACAACATATTGTTGATTGGAAACGATATAGAATTTCTGGATAGCATAAAAGGATACTTGAATAAAAGTTTTTCTACGAAAGACCTTGGTGAAGCTGCTTATATATTGGGCATCAAGATATATAGAGATAGATCAAGACGCTTAATTGGACTTTCACAAAGCACATACCTTGATAAAGTTTTGAAAAATTTCAAAATGGATCAAGCAAAGAAAGGGTTCTTGCCTGTATTAGAAGGTGTGAAGTTGAGTCAGACTCAATGCCCGACCACTGCAGAAGATAGAGAGAAAATGAAAGATGTTCCCTATGCTTCAGCCATAGGCTCTATCATGTATGCAATGCTGTGTACCAGACCTGATGTGTGCCTAGCTATTAGCTTAGCAGGGAGGTACCAAAGTAATCCAGGAGTGGATCACTGGACAACGGTCAAGAATATCCTGAAATACCTGAAAAGGACTAAGGATATGTTTCTCATTTATGGAGTTGATAAAGAGCTAGTCGTAAATGGTTACATCGATGAAACCTTTGACACTAATCCGGACGATTCTAAATCACAAACCAGATATGTGTTTATATTGAACGGTGGATCTAGTTGGTGCAGTTCTAAACAAAGCATCATGGCGGGATCTACATGTGAAGCGGAGTACATAGCAGCTTCGGAAGCAGCAAATGAAGGAGTCTGGATGAAGGAGTTCATATCCGATCTAGGTGTCATACCTAGTGCATCGGGACCAATGGAAATCTTTTGTGACAATAGTGGTGCAATTGCCTTGGCAAAGGAATCCAAATTTCACAAAAGGACCAAGCACATCAAGAGACGCTTCAATTACATTCATGACCAAGTCCAGGTGGGAGACATAGAGATTTGCAAGATACATACGGATCTGAATGTTGCAGACCCGTTGACTAAGCCTCTTCCACGAGCAAAACATGATCAGCACCAAGGCTCCATGGGTGTTAGAATCATTACTGTGTAATCTAGATTATTGACTCTAGTGCAAGTGGGAGACTGAAGGAAATATGCCCTAGAGGAAATAATAAAGTTATTATTTATTTCCTCATATCATGATAAATGTTTATTATTCATGCTAGAATTGTATTAACCGGAAACAAAATACATGTGTGAATACATAGAGAAACATAGTGTCACTAGTATGCCTCTACCTGACTAGCTCGTTAATCAAAGATGGTTGTGTTTCCTAACCATAGACATGAGTTGTCATTTGATTAATGGGATCACATCATTAGGATAATGATGTGATTGACTTGACCCATTCCGTTAGCTTAGCACTTGATCGTTTAGTATGTTGCTATTGCTTTCTTCATGACTTATACATGTTCCTATGACTATGAGATTATGCAACTCCCATTTACCGGAGGAACACTTTGTGTGCTACCAAACGTCACAACGTAACTGGGTGATTATAAAGGAGCTCTACAGGTGTCTCCGAAGGTACATGTTGAGTTGGAGTATTTCGAGATTAGGATTTGTCACTACGATTGTCGGAGAGGTATCTCTGGGCCCTCTCGATAATGCACATCACTATAAGCCTTGCAAGAAATGTAGCTAATGAGTTAGTTGCGGGATGATGCATTACGTAATGAGTAAAGAGATTTGCCGGTAACGAGATTGAACTAGGTATTGAGATACTGATGATCGAATCTCGGGCAAGTAACATACTGATGACAAAGGGAACAACGTATGTTGTTATGCGGTTTGACCGATAAAGATCTTCGTAGAATATGTAGGAGCCAATATGAGCATCCAGGTTCCGCTATTGGTTATTGACCGGAGACGTGTCTCGGTCATGTCTACATAGTTCTCGAACCCGTAGGGTCCGCATGCTTAAAGTTCGGTGACGATCGGTATTATGAGTTTTTGTGTTTTGATGTACCGAAGGTATTTCGGAGTCCCGGATATGATCACGGACATGACGAGGAGTCTCGAAATGGTCGAGACGTAAAGATCTATATATTGGATGACTATGTTCGGACACCAGAATGGTTTCGGATGGTTTCAGGCATATACTGGAGTACCGGGGGGTTACCGAAATCCCCCGGGGGGTTTATTGGGCCTCATGGGCCCTAGTGGAGAAGAGGAGGGGCGGCCAGGGCAGGCCGCGCGCCCCCTCCCTCTCTAGTCTGAATAGAACAAGGAGGGGGGGCGCCCCCTTTCCTTCCTCTCCTCTCTCCCTTCCTTTCCCCCTCCTACTCCAACTAGGAAAAGAGGGAGTCCTACTCCCACCGACTCCTCCCTGGCGCGCCTCCTCCTGGCCCCCTCCCCCTTGATCCTTTATATACGGGGGCAGGGGGCACCTCTAGACACAACAATTGATCTCTTGATCTCTTAGCCATGTGCGGTGCCCCCCTCCACCATATTCCACCTCGGTAATATCGTAGCAGTGCTTAGGCGAAGCCCTGTGTCGGTAGCATCATCAACACCGTCATCACGCCGTCGTGCTGATGGAACTCTCCCGCAAAGCTCTGCTGGATCGGAGTTCGTGGGACTTCATTGAGCTGAACATGTGCTGAACTCGGAGGTGCCGTACGTTCGGTACTTGATCGGTCGGATCGTGAAGACGTACGACTACATCAACCGCGTTGTGCTAACGCTTCCGCTTTCGGTCTACGAGGGTACGTGGACAACTCTCTCCCCTCTCGTTGCTATGCATCACCATGATCTTGCGTGTGCGTAGGATTTTTTTTTGAAATACTACGTTCCCCAACAGCTACTGCTACGGCGCTACAGCTAAATATTAGCAGTAGTGCGTTTTCTACGCCATGCTGCAGATATGCTAAGTACTAGTAGCGCTTCTTTCTACACACACGCTACTACTATCATATGTACTAGTAGCGCCTCTTTCTCCACCCCACGCTAGAGCTAATTAATTATAAATTTAAAAATATATATTCAAATGCAGTATTCATGGATGGAAATTGAGATGCATTTGCTTCACCAACAATTCAGATGCATAGCTAGTCATTACCACCAACATTGTCTAATCATCATAGCTACATAGTGTAGCACATCATCATCATCTTGAAATCCATACTAGCTAGATAATCACTCCTACTACTCTCTCTCAGTTAAAATAGCATAGAACATGTGGAGCGCTCCTGATTCATCATATTAAAGCATGCAGATGAACCTGTCTCCTAATTGTGGGATACACTTCTAATTGCTGCCCCTAGTACTTCTCTACGATCCTTCAAAATTTTGTTCCAGTCTTTGACTATTAAGACTTGCTCGCTTCTAGAAATCCTGAATGCACTCATGTTCAATGTAGGAAGTCTTGGCCGTATGCTAACCATGGACATGCGACCTTTAGCTTCGATCCATTGAGGCACAACTATCATTGGGAGTCCCTGTTGAAGAACATCGTAGTAACATACTTAGCAATGAAGTTTAGCTTAAAAAATAATGTATGCAAAAGATGCACTAAGGACAAATAGTAAAAATCTTACCATATTTACTAAATAGATGTGACCGTAGTTCAGTACGAACACTATTGATCGCACGTTTTGAGTACTAACATTTCTAAGTCCAGGAAAATAATTTGTCTTGACAGTATGAAGATCCCCAAGCCATGAAACATAATGACTTGTCTCCTCGCAGTTTAGTTCGGCCCCGAGACAGTAGTAGGTCATGTCTACCAAGCACCAGACATGTTTGCTTGAATGGAAATAAGTTGTCAATAGAAATTAGTTGTCAACTATTTTTGAATAAACAATATCCAAGACATAAATATGGTTGAGAAACTTACATAAAGGTAGAACTGGAGGCGTCTGTACATCGACCCAGATGTCGATATTATCTTCAATATCATCTTCCGGACGAATATCAAAGGTGATAAGCATATCAGGCTCAAATGCATAAGCCTTGCATAGTGCTCTCCATTGTTTGCATTCAAAATGGGTGTAGGTGTGTGTATTGTATAATTTTGTGAGAAAACTATAACCATGCTCGGTCCTCAAGTTAACTCTTTTTACCTCCATAGTTTCCATAGTACTAAAACCAATCTTATCCAATACATATATTCTTGCATGGCAGGGGATACGCTGGTAGAATAGTAAAAAAAAATAACTTATAAGTTGAAGCAAAAGAAGCAGAAGTCATGCTTAATTAAGAAAAAAGACTTGTCGTTGTGACTTACTGTATGCACTTCAAAGTTCTCATCCAGCTTGATGCTGAAGCACCTACCACCAACTAGGTGAGGCCTGTCGCACTGGCCGCGCTCGTCTTGGGAGTATTCGCACATGCCGAATTCCCTTGCGCTATCGTCGTCAGACATTTCCTATGTTCATATAGTTGAAACAGACGTGCATTCAATAAGCAAAACTAAATCATAAAATGAATTATTATTCAAATTAGCATGCATTCAATAATAAAACTAAATCATCTCTTGCGTCCATACATCGTCGAATATTATCACTAATACATCTCGAATTGTATCATACATATAACAGCACTACAGCTAGAACCCTATAGAACGACGGGTATCGACGCGGGAAGTGGACACCCAAAGAGAAGGAACCATCACAGGATCATAGCTACAGTGAGATCCCTGAAAAACCATCCATGCACTATCGGACTTGCCCTCCAACGCAACCATGTAGCGACGGACGTGCTCATCCTCCTCGCTGACATGGTGAGATACCACCTCTGCGGTGGACGAAGGCCTCCCCACCGTCACTGGCCCACGCGACCACCACCAAATAAGGTTTGGGTTGACGACGGGATGCCTCCTCACCAAGCTGCGCGCACCAGAAGGTAGCACCTCCCAGTACAATCCAGGCAGAGCCCAGTCCCGAACATGGCCCCTATAATCAAGCAAAACTCCTCCACCGAGTCGACGATGAGGATGTGGGTCAGGCATCGTCAACGTCGAGAACAAATGCTTAATTATGAAATAAAAATTAATAAACACCTAGCAAAATCCGGCATGACCTTTGCTAAAATAGGACATATCGAGTGCCTGAAATTTGCCATAACATAAAAATATGGCAAAACATAGGCCACTCGGAAAAATATGACATGTCTAAAATGTGACATGTTCAAAATATGACATGTCCACCGCAAATTTGCATATAACAGGAAAAATTGCTTTAACTAAAAAAATAACACAATTGCTTTAACTAAATAAATACCTAGAATTTGTTAACTACACCTAAAACAACTAAAACACCTAGAATTGTGTTAAATACACCTAACACACCTAAATTCTATTAACTACACCTAATTAAAAACCTAGATAAATTTCTATCCTAATTTAAAAACCTAGATAAATTTCTATCCTAATTTTAAAACCTAGCTAATTTAAAAACCTAGGGTTCATACAAATTAACTAGGGTTCATACTACCTAATCTGTCCTAGCTAGGGTTCGATCATAACCTACATTATTCTAAGAACCTACATTTTTTTCAACTATACATGATTCAAAATAACTACTCTCTAATAATTATAACTAGGGAGGGAGGGAGGAGGAGGAG